>NC_143139.1:59779621-60082651 GCF_059928025.1 Delphinapterus leucas
CCAGTTCTTAATTCATCTCACCCCTAGTTCCTAATACTACACACTTCTATAACCAATGCCGTTGACTTCCCCATTTGGTTCTTAAATACAGAGCTGATTTCAATGGATTTCCTACTTATTATACCTGCTTTGTTTTCAAAATTCTCCCTTTTGGGATTCATAGACAAGCCAAGTATTCTCTCTACTGAGTCAGCTGATTTAGGACAATTTGCTTACAAGTCCTTTTTCTCATTTTACAATTAGCTACTGAGCACAGGGCCAGGCATAAGGTGAGATGCTAAGAACATAGCAGTGAAAAATAGACATGATTCCTGCCCTCAGGAAAGAGAGGATGCTAAGCCAGTAATCACACATATAACCAGAGAATGAAAGTTGTGATATGTGCTAGTAAAAAATATCGGAGGTGGGGGGGAGTCAGGGAAAGCCCCTGAAGAAGTGATTGTCTTTGTCACGGGACCATAAGCACTCTTCTTTGTTTAATTGCACTTTTTTTATGAGCTGTTGAAATCAGAATGTTGTATTAGTTTGGTTAATATTCAGCATGTGATTCAGATACTCTGCAGCTGTGCCTGGAGAGCTTGGTCTTATTTCTTCTGGAATTTCCAATGTAACAGAAGCATTCATTTCCCATGACCGTATTTGATGGATTGAAATAAGTGCAACTCATTTGTCAGCTCAGTTGTAATGTCAGAGTAAAATTCTGCATTCCATTTCTGATATTCACTGGGATCCTTGGCTACCTCCACTGTATAAAGGAGAAAAGTGAAGTCCTTTTGTGCTTCAGTGATCTCATCCAAAGGACTCCACAAGTTCATGATGGGGAAAAGGTCAGAACACAGAGCTCTGGGCTATTAGCTCCTTGAGCACTGACTCAGCCTCTAAAGTGAGTGACCAGAAGCATCACATGGAGGCTGCTGCGGACACTGCTCGAGTCACACTAAGTACTTTGACCCCAATCAAAGTACTTAGAAGGATGGTACACTGAAAGAGAAGGAGCATCTGGGGAAATAATAGCCATGTTCCACCACCATCAAGGCAAGAACATTAGTCTTCTTGCCAGAAAAATGGAGCTATCTCTGCCCTCCCTAGACTCATGGACAGTAGAGTTCATTTGTTAGTGTGAAGGGAGATGAGAAATAGGACCTATTTTATACAGTCATGACCACCCTACAAAAATCATCATCCAAGTCTTATAGCAACCCTATAGAATATGAAATCTTGTTTTACAGATGTGGAAACTGAGTCCCAGAGCCATTTATGTGGTGGAGAAAAACAGCACTCATTTTAGTACCCACATAGGTGGGAACCCAAAGCTGCCACATTTCCCATTACACCTACCAATGTTGAAAAATAGGGTATGAATTTAAAGAGTTAAGTTTGTTGTAATATATGTACTATTTTCCGTTAAATTTCCTTGATGAGTGCCCTTTTTTGTATGTTGACTTATCAACAGAAAGTTTTTTTTTAAAAAAAGTCAGAAGAACAGGAAACAGAACTTCAAAGCTGAAGGTTCTGACCTTCAACATACTTGGGTTTTTATCCTGGCTCTGCTGCTCATTAGACATTTTGTCACCTATAAACTCAGGTCAATAACTGTATGTTTCTATTAGGACTTTTTCAAGTATTGTATTGAATGATGTAGACTTATTTCTTGACTCAATGTCTGGCACACACTCAGGAAATGTTAGCTATCTTTATAGTCTATATTCACATGAGTGAAATTGTTTCTTGAAGCTGTGTTAAGTGACTTTGAAAGAGCTCAGCTAACTGAGCATACATCATGACACATTTTCAATAAAATCTCAGTTCTACAGTACATATCCTAAGGGTCTTTAAACTTTGTATTCCATTGCTTAAATCTCAACCTTCTAGAAAACTTAGCTCACACATCCTTAAAGCAAAACATAAGAACAGCCTGTAATAAGTAGATGACAGATTCAGAATCCAAAGACCAAAGTTCAAGTCCCAGTTCTTCCCATCTGTGGCTGTGTGATGTACGACATTCATTTAATCCTTATGAACTGATTACTAATCCTATATTTAAGATAAGGAAACTAGGATTCACCTCTTCCACATGGCTTCAGTATCAAAGTAAATCATTGCCAAAACAGGAAAATCTATTAGGTATATTTTTTGGTAAGTAAAACAGAAAAATTCAAGGACTGAATGTTCTTATTTGATCTGTTAGGCCAAATAAGCACTAATACAATTAAAAGGCATCAAAGTAAACCAGGAAGTACAAACATTCTTTTGTTCATCTATGGAATATTCATTATCTTCTAACATTTGCTAATATTGTATAATGAAATATCAGATACTAGTTAAAACCAGAAAGCTGGAAAAATATCAGATAGTGCTGTAGGTCATCGTTTTACTAAAAGAAATTTAATCCTTGAAACTCAGATTTATATTAATCAGAGGATATTTTAATTCAGGTCTTAGGCCAATCTGCCTTGATAATTTATAAAGATATTTTATCAAGTATTATATTTTTTAAATTGAGTGTTTAGCAAATCCTCAATGAAATAAAATCCCTACCTAACTAGATCAGATAATTATATTAAATTAAATATCTTTCTTCAAAAGCAAGTACAAATTTTGTAGAAAAAAGTGAAGATTGGTATATAGGTCTTGCTCATTTTTAAAGGATGAATGTTTCTGTAACATCATTATATAAACTTAAGGTACCACTTTAGGACAAAAATGAAAGCAGTTGCATAAGATTTCAGCTTCAAATTTGGGTATAAGAGAAACACACATGACAAAATATTCTTTTTTTAAGGCAATTTTTACTGCGTATTAAGCCTAAACATTAAGTTTATTTTAATTGGCGCAGAATCAATGACATATAAATCTTAGAGTATCATTTGAAACCAATTCTATTCTTAATAGTACTAAAATAGATACAATGAAATACTTTTCTTCTAATTAAATGTTTTAAAAATACACTTCATGAGAAGAGCAAAACAAACAGATTGGTATCCACCCACCATTCTAAGCTTCTCTATGAATCCCAAAAGGGAGAATTCCCAAGTGCCTCTTTTGGGGCTGAATAGTCAGTGAGTTTGTAATCCTTACTTCTACCTGAGGTTCTCTTCCCTAATAATTCATTAGGAATGAATGCAAAGGAAACCAATACAGCAACATCCCCTCCTTCCTTTCATGTGGGAACAACACGATTTTATCTGAGGACACAGTTTAAGGTCTCGATTCTAGACCAATTAAGTCAAGGGTTAAAAGGTACCAGATTCCCTGACCTGCATGTCAGTCCAATACAATCTGAGTACAGTTCTTCCTCTGGGGTATGCACCCTTCCACACTTCTTTCTCCTTCAATTCTTTCCTACCATGGTGAAACCCTTAGGGATCTGATGGTCTTAGAAACCCCAGGAATCAATGAGCACCTCTCAGAATCACATAGAAATCAGGAGAAACTTCAGAATCAGCAGCATTTGGAACACTGGATCTAGAGGAAGATGACCAGAGGAGGTTGCAAAGGCTACTTGTCAAAACCCCAAACTGAATACCACTTTTGCAACACGGTGGAGCTATCCTCCAGTAAACACTACACTCTCTAAAGTCTTATATGTTCCGCATTCATCTAGTGAAGGGAATAAAATTTCACCTAAGGTCGCTAAAGGAAGCAAGTACAAAATTCCACTAAAGAGTCCAAACCTTTCAATTCTTGCTACATGAAATTTGATTACCTTCTGTATACAGGATTTGGTTCTGTATGAACTTAAATCATCCTCATTTCCCTGAATCAATTTTCACCTTGTGTATAACTCCAGAAGAGAAAACAATCTGTCCTCTACTGATCAATTTTTATGCTGCAAAAAACCCCAAAGGTATGACTATTCATACTTCACAAAACATATCCAAGGGAGTTAAACACCCCAAAATGCCTTTACGCTATAATTTTTAAAGTTAAAAGTCTGCAAGTTTACTTGATCATAATCTTTAGCTCTATGAGGATTTACTATATAGAAGTTTTATAGCTGAGGCCAGAACAAGAGTTTAGATTTCAATGAGAAGGTTTTTATGAGATATAAATATGAATTGATGGTAGAGGAGGCTTTTAAGATGCTTTAATAAGTGATTAAGAATTAATTATCTGGGCTTCCCTGGTGGTGCAGTGGTTGAGAGTCCGCCTGCAGATGCAGGGGACGCGGGTTCATGCTCCGGTCTGGGAAGATCCCACATGCCGCGGAGCGGCTAGGCCCGTGAGCCATGGCCGCTGAGCCTGCGCGCCCGGAACCTGTGCTCCGCAGCGGGAGAGGCCACAGCAGTGAGAGGCCCGCGTACCGCAAAAAAAAAAAAAAAAAAGAATTAATTATCTGAGATAGTTTAAATATTTAATCATACATAGAGACAAAAAAATGAGCTCTGGGGATCCTTTGCAGAACTATGATTCTATAGAAATGGGCCATGACACAGTTGAGTCTTTGAAGATAAAGATGTTTTCTACATATCAAAGAAGGATTAAAGATGTAGAATTTGCATATATTGTGATTAAATCTCTATCTCCTACCAGGTTCATAAAACTTTAAAAATAAAAAATATTTTGCAACATTCTGTGAAGAAGTTCATAATCTTCCCACTGAAATTTACCATCCTTGATATCTTTATTATTATTCCTATTGAGGAGACATTAATCAAAATGCATCAAATGTTGTGGGCAAATATGATGACCAAGCTGGCAAAGAACATCAAAGAGGTTCATATGATTGGTGTATAGTCCACCATGGCGGGAATAACTATGCCATTTGTCAAACTCATGAGGCTACCATTCTCCTGCAGCAAGTTTTTCACAGTGTGGGTGATAAACAGATTAACAAAGCATGCAAAAGTACACATCTAAATTGAATGTTTTGGAAAATAATTTTGAAGTCTTGAACTTGAGCCAAAATCAGACCAACCTATTTTAGCCAATCAACCAACAGTTTAGGGTTCCATGATTATACTGTTATTCTTCTTAACAGAAACTTACCAATATAGTTACAATCAAGAGTAATCAACTGTGTTTCTCAGCAGAAGAACCAAACTCAGTGAAGAAAAGAGGAGCAGATGCTTCTTAGCTGCACTATTTGCATATCCTTATGAAATGGTGCAATCAGAAAATAATCATTCTGAATATGAACCATAGCTTCAGTTTCAATATCACCTTTTGTAAGGTATTTAGCCAAGACTATTAGAATGTGTAGGGTCAGTCATGGGAGGAATTTTTACGGAGAGAAATTTTATGTCATTGCCATTTTGTGTGCCAAACAACCCTTCTGTACTCCTTTAACCCTTTTGTATGCAGTGTTATCAAACTTATACATACTCAGGCTACCGGCTAGCACCCTCAAACTAAATTCACTTATTTTTCTCATTCCTCATCAGAATTCTCCCTTTCCTAGAAACATGCATTGGAAAATAAAGTGTTCAAATAAAATTTCTACTTGAATATTACCCTTAGGAAACGAGATAGATAGATAGATAGATAGATAGATATAGACACGGAGAGAGACATCTCATTTTGCTCCTTATAATAATACTGAAACATGGCAATCATTCTCTTCCTTTTAAATGATAAGGGAAATAAGGCCAAGAGATGGATATCTAGCAAGCTGTGAAGCCGAAACTGAAACCCAAATCCCTCTTCTCTCAAACTTAAGACCTTACTACTACACAAAATAGTAAGGAAATTAATCTTTATAGCCTAGCTCAGTGTTACATGAACTAGTTTTAAAAAATATTTGTTGCATTGAAGGAGGTCAAACTGAGTTACTGTGTCATCTCACTTATAATAATATGCATTTTAAAAGAAAATAGTTTGGTAAATTAAGTCCTTAAAACAGGAAAATGAATTTCCAATGTTGAAATATCAGCATTAATTTATTCATTCACACACTCGTTCAACAAACCCTTACTGAACACTGTACAATGTGCCAGTCACTGTATAAACTGTTAAGGGTACAACTTGAATAGGATATTTTTACATCTCTAAGTATTTTATGTCAGGGGATATAGAAAATTAAACACCATCGATTACAGTGGAGTGATACATAATACATGAGGTTTACACAGGATGCCATGGAAACAAAAGGAGTTTGGAGAAAACATTCTACAAAGGTTTCATGTGTAATGTGACAAATGAGCTGAGTTTTGTAGGATTAGGAAGTTGGTGATATGAGAGGGAGGATGCTCCAGACACTTAGGACTGCATGAAGAAGGCACAGGTGTGAAACAGCCTGAGACAAGGAAGGAATCACAAGCCATTCAAAATGGCTCTGGGTGATGCGCAAGGCTCAATGTAGAGGCTTAAAATGAAGGATCATGGTCATGGGCTAAAGCTGAAGTTTCTGAACTTTATCTTGAATCCTATGGGGACATCAAAGGATTAGAAACAAGAAAGTTCAGGATAAGGCTTTTGTTACAAAAAAGATGACTCTAGCAGTAGGAAGATTAGAAATATGCCTTTGGAGAAGCATTTGGGGGCAGGAAGGATTTCCCAGTGTTCTTAAATCACATGGTTGAGAGTCAATTCTTCAAAATTACCCAGATATATTAAAAGAAAAACTCATGTATAATAACCAAACTTTTCAACAAACTTCCCATCATGCCTACTAAAACACTGCTGTATTAAGCATTCCCTACTCCACAGTACACCATTGTATATTACACTGTATACTTTATGTACTGTATATTGTTAAAGACTTTTGCTCTCTAGTTTGTTTCAGTTAATGTTTTGGGTTTGGCACTTGTCTCAAAGATTTATGAATGAGAACTCACCATGGAAATTACAGAAAACAGGTAGTAACAATCTTACTGTTCTAGTGAAAGCCACACTTTAACAAAGTGAGAATTAGTAGCTACATAACAGCGCTAGTTGAAAATGTAGCTGGATTAAATTCAAACAATATAGAAAATTATAGGATCTCTCACTTGCTTTCAGAGAAAAAGGTCAGTTCTCCAACTGCTGACAGGAAGAGAAAAAGGAGCTTGATATTTAAGGAAAATTGCCGGTGGCTTTATAGAACCATGGAGAAAACTGGTCTGTTTTATTTGTTTTGTGATGGTTTGGAAATAATAATTGAACATGTCAGTTGGAAAATATAAAGAAAAAGCATAGGGGAAAAAACTAGTCCTTTATTGAGTAATCAAAACACATAGATTCTCATTCCCAAACTGGAAAGCTTTAAAGAGGATGATGAGGGCTTCCCTGGTAGCGCAGTGGTTGAGAGTCCGCCTGCTGATGCAGGGGACACGGGTTTGTGCCCCGGTCTGGGAAGATCCCACATGCCGTGGAGCGGCTGGGCCCTTGAGCCATGGCCACTGAGCCTGCACGTCCGGAGCCTGTGCTCCGCAACGGGAGAGGCCACAACTGTGAGAGGCCCGCGTACAGCAAAAAAAAAAAAAGAGGATGATGAGGCAAATATACACATTGTCCTTAGAAATGAAAATAATAAAGACTAGAAATGATGGAGAAATAAAAAAGGGAGAGCAAACCATATTTGTCTAAAAAAAGGAGGCAAGTGAAAAAGACAGAATTTAACATTTGAAAAAAAATGCAGATGTGAGCATGTTTGGAAGACAAATATAATGAGAAGAAAGTTGAGCCCATTAAAAAAAAAAAACTCAAGGGAATATTTCTATCTCACAACTCAATATACTTTTTCAAATAAATTATCAATTATGGAATTGCTAATGGAATCCTTTCTTATCTTTAAGTAAAATATTAAAATTTTTTCATGGCATTTACCTGGAGAGGAACGAAGACTATAATCATCTAAAAATATATGGATATGACTTATCTCCAAACTAAGAAAGAAACATGTCAAGCCAAAACCATTATTATTTCATTAATAAAGGACATAATGATGAAAAATTTCTCAATAGTAAAGTGGTGTACAATGAAAATGTCTAGCAATATAATAGGATGTCCCAGCTTCAAACACAATTTCACAGAAAATTCGTATTACAGAGTACACTCTACGGCCTATTTTCTATTACTTTTTCTCATAATTAGTCTACTTTTCTTATTATAATATGTTTAGCCCCCAAATATTTACAATTTAGATTTTTAAATGGGCATTGGAATGATAAAGGAAGATCTTCAGCATAATAACCATAAAATTAGTCAATAAAAGATGTTCAATCCTCTGTGGCCCACGTTGGAAATCTGTTCTATTATACTCATTCATAAGTAGAAATATATTCAACATAGAAAAAGACAAATGCATGTAATTAAGCCTATTTCTGCAGAACACTATCAGTGATCAAAACAATGTGAGGACTGAAGTGTGTAAATAAATTCTTACAAGCCAGCTTCATATTCAGCATACTTTCAAACATGCCAGGGTAGTGGACCTTTCAAAGTTCCTCGTAATTTCATGATCCCAACACTAGTTTACAAAATCAGTTAAAACAGCAAGTCAACAAACTCTACCATTAAATAGGTGTTGTTTAAATCAATTAATGCTTAGAGAATGAAAGTCCCTTGTACTTTTAAGTGTAAGCACCTACTCTCCCCATTTACAGACTCAGAGAAAATGTTGTTACCAAAAAGAGTAGTTCATATTTGCACTTCAGGAATTTTAGACTTTAACATTTATGCATACTCAATACCAGTCTTCTTTGTTAATAGGAAAAGAAAACCTATCTAGGGTTTTGTCTTTCAAATCCTACAAGAGAAAAATAATAGATATTCAAGCCTCAAGAGGGTTTTCAGACCCTGGTGATGTTATTCAAAAAGAATGCTAAGCTTTAAACTAATTAATTTCATATAGGAGGCAAAGAGAAATGCATACAATCAGATAATCACCAGTGGTGAGAACCATTGTCTATTGATTCATGCTTTATTTATTTCCATGTTTTCTCTGGAGAAGATGCAATTAGCCTCTCACCTGCTAATCAAATGTGTGGCTTCATGCCTCTCGGCATTTCCATTTATAGATTCATGAAACTAAGGTCAGATTGTCACCAACTTGAAAATCCTCTTCAATGACTTCTACAAGTGAAATTATTATCCAGGTAGCAGAAATAGCTTTTTTTTTTTTTTAAAGAAAACCTGAAGAGTCATAGGAGATATTTTATTTTTTTATTAAAATATGGTTGACGTACAATATAATGCTAGTTTCAGGTATACCACATAGTGATTTGACATTTACATACATTACGAAATAATCACCATTGTAAGTCTAATAAACATCTGTCCCCATGCAAAGTAATGACAACATTACTGACAATATTCCTATATTGTATATTATATCCCTGTGGCTTATTTATTTTATAACTGGAGGATTGTACCTCTTAATCCTCTCACCTATTTCTCCCTCTCACCCTCTTCCCCTCTGGCGACCACTTGTTTGTTCTCTGTATCTATATGTCTGTTTTGGTTTTGGTTTTGTTTCTTTGTTTTGTTTTTCAGGTTCCACATATAAGTGAGATCATACGGTATTTGTCTTTCTTTGTCTGACTTATTTCACTTAGCCTAATACCATCTAGATCATCCATATTGTTGCAAATAGCAATATTTAATTCTTTTTTATGGCTGAGTAATATTCCATTATGTATAAATATAAATATTCACATATACACCACACACACATATATATACTACACTTAATCCATTCATTGATCAGTGGGCACTTATGTTGCTTCCATATCTTGGCTATTATAAATAATGCCGCAATGAACATTGGGGTGCATTTATATTTTTGAATTAGTGTTTTTGTTTTCTTCAGATAAATACCCATAAGTTAAATTTATGGATTGCAGTTCTACATTTAATTTTTTGAGGAACCTCCAGACTGTTTTCCATAGTGGTTGCACCAATTTACAACCCACCAACAGTGCACAAAGGTTCCTTTTTCTCCACATCCTCTCCAACACTTATTACTTTTTTTCTTTTTGAAGATAACCATTCCAACAAGTGTGAGGTGTATCTCATTGTGGTTTTGATTTGCATTACCCAATGATTTATGATGTTGAGCATTTTTCCATGTGTCTGTTGGCCATCTGTATGTCTTCTTTGGAAAAATGTCTAGTCAGGCCCTTTGCCCATTTTTTAATTGAATTTTTTTGATGTTGAGTTGTAAGAGTTCTTTGTGTGTTTTGGATATTAACCCCTTATTGGATATATTGTTTGCTAATATCTTCTATTCAGTAGGCTGCCTTTTCCTTTTGTTGATAGTTTCCATCACTGTACAAAAGCTTTTTAGTTTGATGTAGTCCCATTTGTTTATTTTTGCTTTTGTTTCTCTTGCCTGAGGAGGCAGATCTAAACAAATATTGCTAGGACCTATTTCAAAGAGTTTACTATCTTTATTTCCAGAAGTTTTAGAGTATCAGGTTTTACCTTTAAGCCTTTAACCTATTTTGACTTTATTTTTGTATATGGTGTGAAAAGGTAGTCCAGTTTGATTCTTTTGTATGTACCTATCTATTTTTCCCAACACCATTCGTAGAAGAGGCTGTTTTTCCCTCCGTTGTATATTTTTGCCTCCTTTGTCACAGATTAATTGACCATATAAATGTGAGTATTTCTGGGCTCTCTGTTCTCTTCCATTGACCTATGTGTCTGTTTATGTGTCAGTATCATATTGTTTTGATAAGTGTAGCTTTGTAGTTTAGTTTGAGATAAGGGAGCATGATCCCTCCAGCTTGTTCTTCTTTCTCAAGGTTGCTTTTGCTATTTGGGGTCTTTTGTGTTTCCATAAAAATTTTAGAATTATTTATTACAGTTCTGTGAAAAAATGCCTTTGGTATAAGACTGCATTGAATCTGTAGATTGCTTTGCATAGTATGGTCATTTTAACAATATTAATTCTTCCAATCTATGAGCATGACATCTTTCCATTTGTATTGTCTTCAATTTTCTTACCAATGTCTTATAGTTTTCAGATTTGACCTTTTTGGTTAGATTTATTCCTAGGTATTTTATTATTTTTGATGCAATTGTAAACTGAATTGTTTTCTTAATTTCTAATTTTTTTTTTTTTTTTTTTGCAGTACGAGGGCCTCTCACTGTTGTGGCCTCTCCCGTTGCGGAGCACAGGCTCCGGACGCGCAGGCTCAGTGGCCATGGCTCACGGGCCCAGCCACTCCGCAGCATGTGGGATCTTCCCGGACTGGGGCACGAACCCGTGTCCCCTGCATCAGCAGGCGGACTCTCAACCATGGCGCCACCAGGGAAGCCCTTAATTTCTATTTTTGATAGTTTGTTATTAGTGTATGGAAAGACAAAAGATTTCTGTATATTAATTTTGTATCCTGAAACTTTACTGAATTCATTTATTAGCTCTAATAGTTTTTTGGTAGTATCTTTAGGATTTTCTATATGTGGTATCATGTCATCTGAAAACAGTTTTACTTCTTTCTTTCCAGTGTGGATTCCTTTTATTTTTTAATCTGATTGCTGTGCCTAGGACTTCCAATACTATGTTGAATAAAAGTGGCACGAGTGGGCATCCTTGCCTTGTTCCTGATCTTAGACAAAATGTTTTTAGCTTTACATTGTTAAGTATGATGTTGGCTATGGGTTTGTCATATAGAGCCTTTATTATATTGAGGTATGTTCTCTCTATACCCACTTTGCTGAGAGCTTTTATTATAAGAGGATGTAGAATTGTGTCAAAAGTTTTTTCTGCGTCTCTTGAGGTAATCATATGATTTTTATTTTTCAATTTGTTAATGTAGTCTATTACATTGATTGATTTGCAAATATTAACTCATCCTTGCATCTGTGGTATAAATCCCACTTAATCATGGTGCATGATCCTTTTAATGTGTTGTTGAATTCAGTCTGCTAATATTTTGTTAAGGATTTTTGCATCTCTGCTGATTAGTGATATTGGTCTGTAATTTTCTTTTATTGTTGTAGTTTGTCTGGTTTTAGTATCAGGATGATGCTGGCTTCATAGAATGAGTTCAGAAGCATTCCTTCCTCTTCAATTTTTTGGAATAGTTTAAGAAGGTATGTGTTAACTCTTCTTTAAATATATATTTTTTTAATTCACCTGTGAAACAGTCTGGTTCTGAACTCGTTTGTTGGGAGTTTTCTTTCTCTTTCATTAATGTTTCAATTTCACTACTGGTAATCTGTCTGTTCATATTTTATATTTCTTCCTGATTTAGTCTTGGGAGATTGTACATTTCTAGGAATTCATCCATTTTTTCTAGGTTATCCATTTTATTGGCATATAGTTGTTCACAGTAATCTCTTATGATCCTTGGTATTTCTGCAGTGTCAGTTGTATATTCTCTTTTGTTTCTAATTTTATTTATCTAGGCCATCTCTTTTTTTTCCTGCTGAGACTGGTTAAAGGTTTATCAATTTTGTTTATCTTTTCAAAGAACTAGCTCTTAGTTTCATTGACCTATTCTTTTTTTTTGTCTCTATTTCATTATTTTTGCTTTGATCTTTATTATTTCTTTCCTTCTACTAACTTTGGGTTTTGTTTATTCTTCTTTTTGCTAGTTCCTTTAGGTGTAAATTTGGATTGGTTTTTTTTTGTTTGTTTTTACATCTTTATTGGAGTATAATTGCTTTACAATGGTGTGTTAGTTTCTGCTTTATAACAAAGTGAATCAGTTATACATATACATATGTTCCCATATCTCTTCCCTCTTGCATCTCCCTCCCTCCCACCCTCCCTATCCCACCCCTCCAGGCAGTCACAAAGCACCGAGCTGATCTCCCTGTGCTATGCGGCTGCTTCCCACTAGCTATCTACCTTACATTTGGTAGTGTATATATGTCCATGCCTCTTTCTTGCTTTGTCACAGCTTTTCTTGATTCCTGAGGCAGGCTTGTATCACTATAAACTTCCCTCTTAAAACCATTTCTGCTGCATCCTTTACATTTTGGATTGTCCTGTTTCCATTTTCATTTGATTCCAGGTATTTTTCAATTTCTTCTTTGATTTTTTCAGTGACCTATAGGTTGTTTGGTAGCATGTTGTTTAGACTCCACATGATTGCAGTGTTTGCCTTTTTTTCTTGTAGTTGATTTCTAGTCTCATAGCATTGTGGTCAGAAAAGGTGGTTGACATGATTTCAATCTTCTTAAATTTATTGAGGCTTATTTGTTGCTTAGCATGTAATCTATTCTGGAGAATTTTCTACATGCACTTGAAAAAAATGTGTATTCTGCTGTTTTTGGATGAAATTTTCTGTATATATCTATTAACTCTACCTGGTCTAATTTGTTATGTAAGACCAGTGTTTCCTTACTGATTTTCTGTCTGAATAATCTGTCCATTGATATAAGTAGGGAGAAAACCATTTAAAGCATGAATCACACTGAGGTTGCCAAGATGTCAACTTGAAATTCTCAAAAGCTAGTTATACTTGCTCTCTCTCATGGTTATATACTTCACCCATAACTCTCGCAAAACTACTATCTTATAAATGCAGGCTATGGATCTCAAAGGGAAATGGGAAAATAGTGGCAGATCAGTACAAACAAGCACATCAACACCACGGGATGAACAACTCCTCTTGGAACATATGTTTCAGCCAGGGAGTCAGGGCACTAACATTCTATGAAAGAGTCCCACTATAACTCTGCCATGGTTGCCAGTTAGCCTCGGTAACAAGTCAGCACATATATCCACTGATAGTTTTCATGGATAAAGTGGCTTACATTGAGCTCGCTTTTCCCCACCACTCAGTTTACTAAGTGCCGAATATTAAATAATAGAGAGCATTGTGCTTTCATTGGTGTTTATATTTTGACTCTTGCCCACATTCTAATTTCCTTAAGGGCAAGACTGTGTTCTCACTGTTTTGGCTCCCTTTTCAATGTATACCACACTGCTTGATGCACAAGAAGTGTTTAATATATACACCTTGAAATAAAGGAAAGTGAATAGAGAAAACAGAAAAGGCACTGAGAGAAGAAATAAAATGATTTTCTGTAATCTGTACCACTATATGGAAATCATGCAGAAAAAATGGGGATAGGAAGTGTTTGCTAGAAACAGAACATTCTGAATGGTCCTGACAATCATTATACTAATAAGATATCTGTAGAATGGTATGATGCCTAAGAGCTTACTGTACTTTAATATATTTTAGAAGGCTGAAAAAATTATGGCAGAATAGGAATTTGATTACATATTTGCTTGACTGGGTAAATAACTTACCTAAAGACATATGCAGAAATAAATCTCATGCATAGTCCTAAAATCATTAAGTCTATATAACACTATTTAAGTTCTGTGTAGTATCCATGATATGCCAGTAGGCTTAATTTTCAAAAGTATGGGAATGGTCCTAAACAGTTCTGAGGTGCTTACAACACGTTTTCAGTCTTAGTTCGTATACCTGTATTAAAGTGCAAACACCACACAAATATTTGTATCTTTCAAGTCTTTAACCTCAGTTAGGTCTTTCTCCTCCATGTTTATTTAATACTCTTGATCATAGCACTCATTATTGTATTATAATAATTTATTTATATGTTGTTCTTTTCTGCTACTCCACAAATTTTTAAAGTATCTTTTTCCAGTGTATCTCTCTCATCCCAGGACTTAACAGTGACTAACATAACATAGGCCCACAATAGCCCTATGCAAAAATGAATGATGTGATTAAGTAATCAAAATTGAGCACATATTTTGTATTAGAATCAGTATTAGGAAATGATAGGGCTATAAATATGAAGCCATGTAAGTCATGACTTAAATGAGCTTACAGAGATTATTATAACATACAAAGTGATAAAACCATCAACAAGAAATTATTGTAAGGATGTGGGAAGAACTAATTCATCTGCATCGATGTGGATATTGAAAGCATATGCTATCCATATTTGTGAAGGCAAGAATTTTTTATTTGACTTGGATACTTTCACTTTTAAAATCATATAGGGATTTTCATATCTTGTGAAAGATCTCCTACTAATAAAAAACAATGCATATGCTGGACAAGTAAAGTGAGGTAGGAAAGCCACATAGGGAAGCTCAGATTTAGTTTGCCCTAGAATGCACTTTAGTTCATTGGCAATTCTGAATGAACGACCAATATCTTCCATTCACAGATAAAATCATTTCCATCTGTTGTGCCTTCTAAATTATTGCTGCTTGGATGCACCAATGCAATTATGTGTAGAATACCCTTCAGGATATAACTAGAATAAACATATGTTGAGAAAAGACCTAAAGCTTCAGGGCAGTTGGGGTACTTAGTATGTTTCCACCAAAATAAACAAGACTAGATGATTATAAATTTTCAGATGTGCAATGCAACAAGTCAGCTAGAATGCCTCAAATAAATACAAAATGACTCACAGCCTATGGAAGGGAATATTTCACAAGGAAGATGACCAAAATTTTTATTGATATCTTGGTATATTTGGTTTTCAACATATATGCAGAAATCAAAAGGTAAATGTAAACATTATGATAATTTCTCACAGATCTTATCCTCAAATATTAATTACATTCTTTATAGTTCACTCTTAGTAAAATTTTTGGATAATCAGGATCTCTTTTTCAAAATAGAGGACTTCTGAAAGCAATGGCATGTAACCGTGATTGTAGCAGGCAGAATGAACTCCTCAGTGTCTTCAGAGTTGTGAATATGTTACCTTACATAACAACAAGGACTTAGCAAATGTAATTAAGGTTATAGACACTAAAATACAGAGATTATTCTGGATTATCTGAGTGGATACAAACTAATCAGATGAGTCATTAAAAGCAGAGAGCTTTCTCTGGCTGGAGGTAGAGAGATGAAGTAGAAGAAAAGTTAGAGATATTCAAAGCATGAAAGAAACTCAACTCATCATTGCTGGAGTGGGGCTATATAGAAAGTTTAAGGAAGTCAGCCAGCCTCTAGGAGCAAAAATGGTCCCCTGACTGACAGCCAGTAAAGAAAGGAAAACCTCTGTTCTACAACTGCATGGAACTTAATCTGGCCAACATGTGAATGAGACAGAATCTTCTGCAGAGCCTTCAGGTAAGTAACCAGCCCAGGTGACATTTTGTTTTCAGCCTTGAGAGATCTTGAACAATGGACCCAGATGAGGTATGCTCTACACAGATTTCTGACACATGAATCTGTGAGATAATAAATAGATGTTGTTTTAAGATTGCTAGCATTGTGGTCAGTTGTTACAGCAGCAATAAAAAACTAATACAGAAGCCCTGGCTCTGGAGTCAAGACTCTCTATGTTCAAATTCCAGCCCTACCACAAAGATATAATCTCAGAAAATTTACTAATCAACTTGTATAAGTTTTCTAATCAACCTTGCAAGTCAATCAGCCTCTACAACTAAGCATAACGTTAGGAAAATTATGTCTCCATGCTAAGGCTCTGTATTTTCACCTGGAAAGTTAATTTAATAAAAGCAATACCTTCCTTATAGCTTTGTTGGGAGTACCGTTGAGATACTGCAAGTAACATTGTTAGCCTAGTGCTTGGTCTAAAACATATGCTCAACAAGTATTAGCTATTTCTATTTAAAATCAAATGCAACTGAAATATTTAGCCGGATGTGTAAGTGTCTGTAATTTACCTTGAAATGTATCAAAAATAAGCAGATTGATGGAGAGACATTGGGTTGGATAAATGGATAGATATGTGACAAACCAAGTATAATATATTGTTAATGGCAGAAGGGAGGTGGTGGATACATGGATGCTCACTGTGAAATTGCTTCAATTTTTTTATGCTTGGCAATTTTTATTACAAAAGCATTGGAACAAAACAAAATTCTGCCAGTGGCATTTGACCAAGAAAACATCCTATGTTAAGGTGAAACAGATAGTTGTTATTATTAGCAAAATTACAAGTTTTGAGAAGAAACCTTGGTTTTCACCCTTGCTTTTTCTCTCTGCCCTATCTGTCTCTGAGATGTTAAGAGAATCAAATTATAAAAGGGAAGCAAATTCTCAATGCAAAATAAAAGTGTTATATGGTATATTTTTATTATACAATTAATAATTCTTCACAAAGTGAAGTGACACATTGAATGTTCTAAAATAGGCTTATTAAATCAAATTAAATGATTCTGCAACACTGCTGAAGAAATGTAACATAAATTTAATGACAGCTCCCCTGCTAATCCATGCTTCCTGTCACTGCATTATCACTGCTGCTCGGCATTGCTCTCATTAATTCCTTACTGACTCCCTCTCACATTGAATCTCTAGTTAATGAATTAGCATGTGAGGTTGTTTTGAATCCTGAATCACTGTAAATTCTGAATTATTAAAGAAAAATTAATAAAGTTACTACAAGATTGGCTGTAGTCTTTATCAAATGTATTATACACCTCACTTTTATCCAGACACCAAAAAGCTTAATAATTTTTCTTTTAATAGTTAGCTACCTGTAACCAAAGATTTTTATTTTAATTTATTATAGATGGTTTGGTTAAGGGTTCTGAAATTGTAAATATCTTAGCATGACCCCTACCACTCATGTGCAGACTGTATACAAAATTTCTACCATTTAGCAGTTGGATTTTCATATGAGTATTCTCATATAAAATGGCAAATTTTTCCTTTCAGATTTTACTAACTCTGATATAATTTTGAAATTTAGTACCAAAAAATATAGTCTAGGCCTTATATATGAGTGAAATGGATACTAAACCTGGAAAGTTAGGACAAAGTTTATAGGCTTTAATAATCAAGTGATAATTACAAAATTCAGTCTATGTAATGCATGTTCTGGACACTATAAGAATTGATAAATAAATGAGTACAACCCCAGACTGCAAAAGCAAGTCAAGATGAAAAAGTATAAGCACTGGATTTGATAGTCACCTGGTTCCTATCAATAATCCTCAGAATAATACTCAGTAGACCTAGTTCTAGTATAACATAGAAAAAAAGATGATGTGTACTCCTTTCAAGATACATGTGGAGAAAACTAATTTAAATTGACATTTTTCTAATTCATCAACTAATAAATTAGTTGCTCTCCCAGATGAATGGGGGAAAGGATATTTCTAGTGTTTATATTACAGTGATTATGATGGATTATTCATTAGATTTTCTTTAAAATATATATTCCCACAATCAGCTAAAATGTACAAATTTTAACCCCAAGGACAATATATTTCATCATAATTAAAGCAGTGTTAAGGAAACCCATTGATTCTATGAAGTTCAACTTGATCATAATGAGCAAAAATAACCTAGCTGCTAAAAACTGAATGCAGATGCTGTTCAATTTTTCAAATGTACTCCTAGTTAAAATCACATTTCACTTGTACAGGGACCATTAGGACCAAGTCAGTAATCATTCTGTATGTAGAAAGATAGCACATAGAAGCCAAGTGAATCAGCTCTATTCCTAGCTCAGGAACATTAATTCTACAAATAGTGAATAAGTAGGGAGGGCAAGGGGCAAAGCAGAACCCTAAGAGAGTACTGACCCCAGAAACACCTTCAGCCAGTGAGTTGGGGAAAGCCATGGGATAAACATACCGGTGATATCGTCCTCTCTTTAGTCACATTTTCGCATGAATAGTAGCAAAGCTAACATCAGAGCCAGATGTATTTGAATTATAATTAGTACCTCTGCATTTGAACTAGGTGATAGCTTAATTTCTCTCTGTATCAGTTAGATGGACCATTCAAAATTGGATAATTGAGGATCATTTAATGCAGGAATGGGGGGCTATTTATACAGTTGTGGGAAAGGTTCAGGAAATTCGTGAAGGATGCTGAATCACCTGAAGTTGGCAACAGCAGAAAGTGGTTACTATCCCTAGGCCTGAAGACCAATGAAGGGACAGTGTCAGGGAGAGCTGCAGCTACAGGGGAGAAACCTTTGGTCAAGGGATACAGCTATTACCAAATTAAGGTCCAGCAAGGAGGGAAATCTGGAGACTTCTGGCCTTCCTCTGGTCTCTTGTCAATACTTCCAACTGGCTGAAACCTACTGGGATACAAAGAGCAAGGAAGGAGCCCATTGAAGACATCTCTAGGAGAGGGAGGTGGGGAAGAGGACCTGAGAGGCAAACAAAGATATCCTACATGTTTCTAATTGCCCAATATGACTCATTCTTTTAAATAGTACATAAGAGAGGGATGAGCAAAAATACTAAGAAGGAAGCAAAACATGGCAGTAGAGCTCTCTACTGCTCTCCCCCAGAGGCTAAGTCATGTGGTTCAATACTCAGCCCTCTCCCAAAGTGGTAAAATATTGAACTGAAATGGTAAAAGGGATCTGTTCCCCATCTGAGTGGAAAGCATTCATGTTTTTACCAGAAAGAGTGATATTAGCTGTAGAATTTTCTTATATGCACTTTAACTGATTGAGTATATTTTCTTTTATCCCTAATTTGTGGAAAATCTTTATCATGAATTGTCATTGCTTTTTTTTTTCATCTATTGTGAAAATTATATCATTTTCTTTTGTCAGTTTGTTAATAAGGTGAATTACATTGTTTCATTTTCAAATGTTAAAACTACTTTGCTGTTTAACTACTGTTAAATCCAATTTCCCAATATTTGATAATGATTGTTCACCAGAGATATTGATCTGTAGTTTTCTTAGTTTGTAATTTCTTTTATTTTGAATCTGCATTAAACTGGCCTCATAAAATGAAGTGGGGAACATTGCCTCCTCTTCTATTTTCCAGAGACGTTCTTGAAGAATTGATATTATTTCTTCCTAAAATAATTTATAGTCTCTATCAGTGAGGGTATCTGGGTCTGGTATGTTTTGATAGAAAGATTATTTTTAGGTATAAATTTAATTTCTTTAATAAATTTTGGGCTATTCATACTATAAATTTATTTTAATGATGATTTTATGTAAATAATTCACATCTAATACAATTCACCATTTGAAGTGTACAGTTCAATAGTATTTAGTATATTTACACAGTGTGCAACCATAACCATTATCTAATTTTAGGACATTTTTATCACTCCACAAAGAAATTCCATATTCATTAGCAAACATTTCCCATTTCATCTTCTGCTCAGATGACAACTACTAATCTAATTTTTGTCTCTATGGATTTACCTATTTGGGATATTTTATATAAATGGATCATACAATATATTTATGGCATTTGCTTTTTATTTAACATCTTTATTGGAGTATAATTGCTTAACAATGGTGTGTTAGTTTCTGCTTTATAATAAAGTAAATCAGCATAACATATACATATATATATATATATATATATATATATATCCCCATATGCTCCCTCTTGAGTCTCCCTCCCAACCTCCCTATCCCACCCCTCTAGGTGGTCACAAAGTCCCGAGCTGATATCCCTGTGCTATGCAGCTGCTTCTCACTAGCTATCTATTTTACATTTGGTAGTGTGTATATATGTCCATGCCACTCTCCCACTTCGTCCCAGCTTACCCTTCTCCCTCTCTGTGTCCTCAACTCCATTCTCTATGTCTGTGTCAATCCTGTCCTGCCCCTAGGTTCTTCAGAACCATTTTCTTTTTTTTGCATTCCATATATATGTGTAAGCATACTGTATTTGTTTTTCTCTTTCTGACTTAATTCACTCTGTATGACAGATGCTAGGTCGACCCACCTCATTACAAATAACTCAATTTTGTTTCCTTTTATGGCTGAGTACTATTCCATTGTATATATGTGCCACATCTCCTTTATCCATTCATATGTCGATGGACACTTACATGTCCATGGATGCTTCCATGTCCTGGCTATTGTAAATAGAGCTGCAATGAACATTGTTGTACATGACTCTTTTTGAACTATGGTTTTCTCAGGGTATATGCCCAGTACTAGGATTGATAGGTCATATAGTAGTTTATTTTTAGTTCTTTAAGGAACCTCCATACTGTTGTCTAGGTGGTTGTCTAGGTGGCTGTCTAGGTGGTGACTGCTGTGGCAAAAACTTCCAAAACTATGTTGAATAATTTACATTCCCACCAACAGTGCAAGAGTGTTCCCTTTTCTCCACATCTGCTCCAGCATTTACTATTTGTAGATTTTTTTGATGGTGGCCATTCTGACTGGTGTGAGGAGATACCTCATTGTAGTTTTGATTTTATTTCCCTAATGATTATTGAAGTTGAGCATCCTTTCATGTGTTTGTTGGTGATCTGCATATCTTCTTTGGAGATATGTCTATTTAGGTCTTCTGTCCATTTTTGGATTGGGTTGTTTGTTTTTTTGATATTGAGCTGCAAGAGCTGCTTGTAAATTTTGGAGATTAACCCTTTGTCAGTTACTTCATTTGCAAATATTTTCTCCCATTCTGAGGGTTGTCTTTTCTTCTTGTTTATAGTTTCCTTTACCGTGTAAAAGCTTTTAAGTTTCATCAGGTCCATTGGTATATTTTTGTTTTTATTTCCATTTCTCTAGGAGGTGGGTCAAAAATGATCTTGCTGTGATTTTCATCATACAATGTTCAGCCTATATTTTCCTCTAAAAGTTTTATAGTGTCTGGCCTTACATTTAGGTCTTTAATCCATTTTGAGTTTATTTTTGTGTATGGTGTTAGGGAGTGTTCTAATTTCATTCTTTTAAATGTAGCTGTCCAGTTTTCCCAGCACCACTTATTGAAGAGGCTGTCTTTTCTCCAATGTATATTCTTGCCTCCTTTATCAAAAACAAGGTGACCATATGTGCGTGGGTTTATCTCTGGGCTTTCTATCCTATTCCATTTGTCTATATTTCTGTTTTTGTGCCAGTACCATACTGTCTTGATTACTGTAGCTTTGTAGTATAGTCTGATGTCAGGGAGCCTGATTCGTTCTTCTTTCTCAAGATTGCTTTGGCTATTCGGGTCTTTTGCGTTTCCATACAAATTGTTATATATTTTTTTCTAGTTCTGTGAAAAATGCCATTGGTAGCTTGATAGGGATTGCATTGAATCTGTAGATTGCTTTCGGTAGTATAATCATTTTCACAATGTTTATTCTTCCAAGCCAAGAACATGGTATATATCTCTCCATCTGTTTGTATCATCTTTAATTTTTTTCATCAGTGTCTTATAGTTTTCTGCATACAGGGTTTTTCCCTCTTTGGGTAGGTTTATTCCTAGGTATTTTATTCTTTATGTTGCAGTGGTAAATGGGAGTGTTTCTTTAATTTCTCTTTCAGATTTTTCACCATTAGTGTATAGGAATGCAAGAGATTTCTGTGCATTAATTTTGTATCCTGCTCTTTTACCAAATTCATTGATTAGTTCTAGTAGTTTTCTGGTAGCATCTTTAGGATTCTCTATGTATAGTATCAGGTCATCTACAAACAGTGACAGTTTTACTTCTTCTTTTCTGATTTGGATTCATTTTTTTCTTTTTCTTCTCTGACTGCTGTGGCAAAAACTTCCAAAACTATGTTGAATAACAGTGGTGAGTGTGGCCAACTTTGTCTTGTTCCTGATTGTAGGGGAAACGGTTTCAGTTTTTCACCATTGAGAACGATGTTGGCTGTGGTTCTCTAAATGTTTGATAGAATTCGCCTGTGAAGGCATCTGGTCCTGGGCTTTTGTTTGTTGGAAGATTTTTAACCACAGTTTCGATTTCAGTGCTTGTGATTGGACTGTTTATATTTTCTATTTCTTCCTGGTTCAGTCTCCGAATGTCATGCTTTTCTAAAAATTTGTCCATTTCTTCCAGGTTGTCTATTTTATTGGCATATAGTTGCTTTTAGTAATCTCTCATGATCCCTAGTATTTCTGCAGTGTCAGTTATTACTTCTCCTCTTTCATTTCTAATTCTATTGATTTGAGTCTTCTCCCTTTTTTTCTTGATAACTCAGGTTAATGGTTTACCAATTTTGTTTATCTTCTCAAAGAACTAGCTTTTAGTTTTATTGGTATTTGCTATTGTTCTCTTCATTTCTTTTCCATTTATTTCTGGTCTGATTTTTATGATTTCTTTCCTTCTGCTAACTTTGGGATTTTTTTAGTTCTTCTTTCTCTAAATGCTTTAGGTGTAAGGTTATGTTGTTTATTTGAGATGTGTGTTGTTTCTTGAGGTAGGATTGTATTGCTATAAACTTCCCTCTTAGCACTGCTTTTGCTGCATTCTATAGGTTTTGGGTCATCATGTTTTCATTGTCATTTGTTTCTAGGTTTGTTTTTTTTTGCGGTACACCATCCTCTCACTGCTGTGGCCTCTCCCGTTGCGAAGCACAGGCTCTGGACATGCAGGCTCAGCGGCCATGACTCACGGGCCCAGCCGCTCCGTGGCATGTGGGATCCTCCCGGACCAGGGCACGAACCCGTGGCCCCTGCATCAACAGGTGGACTCTCAACCACTGCGCCACCCGGGAAGCCCTCTAGGTATTTTTAAATTTCCTCTTTGATTTCTTCAGCGATCTCTTGGTTATTTAGTAGTGTAATGTTTAGCCTCCATGTGTTTGTGTTCTTTAAAGTTTTTTTCGTGTAATTGATATCTAGTCTCATAGCGTAGTGATCGGAAAAGGTACTTGATATGATTTCAATTTTATTAAATTTACCAAGGCTTGATTTGTGACCCAAGATAGGATCTATCCTAGAGAATGTTCCATGAGCACTTGAAAAGAAAGTGTATTCTGTTGTTTTGGATGGAATGTGCTTTAAATATCAAATAAGTCCATCGTTTTTAATGTGTCATTTACAGCTTTTGTTTCCTTATTTATTTTCATTTTGGATGATCTGTCCATTGGTGAAAGTGGGGTGTTAAAATCCCCTACTATGATTGTGTTACTGTCAATTTCCCCTTTTGCGGCTGTTAGCATTTGTCTTAGGTATTGAGGTGCTCCTATGTTGAGAGCATAAATATTTACAGTTGTTATATCTTCTTCTTGGATTGATCCCTTGATCATTATGTAGTGTCCTTCTTTGTCTCCTGTAATAGTGTTTATTTTAAAGTCTATTTTCTCTGATATGAGAATTGCTACTCCAGCTTTCTTTTGATTTCCATTTGCATGGAATATCTTTTTCCAGCCCCTCACTTTCAGTGTGTATCTAGGTCTGAAGTGGGTCTCTTGTAGACAGCATATATATGGGTCTTGTTTTTGTATCCATTCAGCCAGTCTGTGTCTTTTGGTGGGAGCATTTAATCCATTTACATTTAAGGTATTTATCGATATGTATGCTCCTATTCCCATTTTCTTAATTGTTTTGGGTTTGTTATTGTAGGTCTTTTCCTTCACTTGTTTTTCCTGCCTAGAGAAGTTCCTTTAGCATTTGTTGTAAAGCTGGTTTGGTGGTGCTGAATTCTCTTAGCTTTTGCTTGTCTGTAAAGGTTTTAATTTCTCCATCAAATCTGAATGAGATCCTTGGTGGGTAGAATAATCTTGGTTGTGGCTTTTTCCCTTTCAGCACTTTAAATATGTCCTGCCACTCCCTTCTGGCTTGCAGAGTCTCTGCTGAAAGATCAACTGTTAATCTTATGGGATTCCTTTGTATGTTATTTGTTGTTTTTCCCTTGCTGCTTTTAATATGTTTTCTTTGTATTTAATTTTTGATAGTTTGATTAATATGTGTCTTTGCATGTTTCTCCTTGGGTTTATCCTGTATGGGACTCTCTGCACTTCCTGGACTTGATTGACTATTTCCTTTCTCATATTAGAGAAGTTTTCAACTGTAATTTCTTCAAATGTTTTCTTGGTCCTTTTATTTTCTCTTCTTCTTCTGGGACCCCTATAATGCGAATGTTGGTGCATTTAATGTTGTCCCAGAAATCTCTGAGACTTTCCTCAATCCTTTTCATTCTTTTTTCTTTATTCTCCTCTGCAGTAGTTATTTCCACTATTTATCTTCCAGGTCACTTATCCATTCTTCTGTCTCAGTTATTCTGCTATTGATTCCTTCTAGAGAATTTTTAATTTCATTTATTGTGTTGTTTATCATTGTTTGTTTGCTCTTTAGTTCTTTTAGGTCCTTGTTAAACGTTTCTTGTATTTTCTCCATTCTATTTCTAAGATTTTGGATCATCTTTACTCTCATTACTCTGAATTCTTCTTCAGGTAGACTGCCTATTTCCTCTTCATTTGTTTGGTCTGGTGGGTTTTTACCTTGTTCCTTCATCTGCTGTTTATTTCTGTCTTCTAATTTTGCTTAACTTACTGTGTTTGGGTCTCATTTTTGCAGGCTGCAGGTTCGTAGTTCCCGTTGTTTTAGGTGTCTGCCCACAGTGGGTAAGGTTGGTTCAGCGGGTTGTGTAGGCTTCCTGGTGGAGGGGACTGGTGCCTGTGTTCTGGTGAATGAGGCTGGATCTTGTCTTTCTGGTGGGTAGGACCATGTCCGGTGATGTGTTTTGGGTTGTCTGTGACCTTATTATGATTTTAGGCAGCCTCTCTTCTAATGGGTGGGGTTGCCCTCCTGTCTTGCTAGTTGTTTGGCATAGGGCATCCAGCACTGTAGCTTGCTGGTCGTTGAGTAGAGCTGGGTCTTATTGTTGAGATGGAGATGTCTGGTAGAGCTTTCGCTGTTTGATATTACTTGGAGCCAGGAGGTCTCTGGTGGACCAATGTCCTGAACTCGGCTCTCCCACCTCAGAGCCTCAGTCCTGACATCCAGCCAGTGCACCAAGATCCTGTCAGCCACACGGCTCAGAAGAAAATGGAGAAAGAAAGAAAAAAGTAAATAAAATAAATAAAGCAAAATAAGATAATGAAAATTTAAAAATTATTAAAAATAAAAAAATCGAAAGTAATTAAAAAAGAAAGAAAGAAGAGAGCAATCAAACCAAAAAACAAATCCACCAATGATAACAAGAGCTAAAAACTATCCCAAGAAAAAGGACAGACAGAACCCTAGGACAAATGGTAAAAGCAAAGCTATGCAGACAAAATCACACAAAGAAGCATACACATACACACTCACAAAAGGAGAAAAAGGAAATATATATATATATATATATATATACATTAAAAAAAAGGGAGAGAGAAAACAAATCAATGAACAAATCTACCAATGACAGTAAACTCTAAATACTAAACTAAGATAAACATAAAACCAGAAACAAATTGGATGTCAAAAGCAAACCCAAGTCTACAGTTGCTTCCAAAGTCCACCACCTCAAGTTTGGGATGATTCGTTGTCTATTCGGGTATTCCACAAATGCAGGGTACATCAAGTTGATTGTGGAGATTTAATCCGCTGCTCCTGAGGCTGCTGGGAGAAATTTCCCTTTCTCTTCTTTGTTCACACAGCTCCTGAGGTTCAGTTTTGGATTTGGCCCTGCCTCTGCATGTAGGTCGCCTGAGGGCATCTGTTCTTCGTTCAGACAAGACAGCGTTAAAGGATCGGCTGATTAGGGAGCTCCAGTTCATTCAGGCCGGGGGAGGAAGTGGTACAGAATGTGGGGCGAACCTGTGGCGGCAGGGTCTGGCACGACGTTGCAACAGCCTGAGGCGTGCTGTGTGTTCTCCCAGGGAAGTTGTCCCTGATTCACGGGACCCTGGCAGTGGCTTGATGCATAGGTTCCTGGGAGGGGAGGTGTGGAGAGTGACCTGTGCTTGCACACAGGCTTCTTGGTGGCTGCAGCAGCAGCCTTACTGTCTCATGCCCGTCTCTGGGGACCATGATGATAGCTAAGGCTTGCACCTGTCTCTGTTGCTCGTTTGGGCAGTGCTCTGAATCCAGTCTCCTCAAGCACCCCGAAACAATGGTCTCTTGCCTCTTAGGCAGGTCCAGACATTTTCCCAGACACCCTCCCGGCTAGCTGTGGTGCACTAGCCCCCTTCAGGCAGTGTTCACGCAGCCAATTCCAGTCCTCTCCCTGGGGTCTGATCTCTGAAGCCGAAGCCCAAGCCTCAGCTCCCAGTCCCTACCGCCCCAGCGGGTGAGCAGAAAAGCCTCTCGGGCTGGTGAGTGCTGGTCAGCACCGATCCTCTGTGCGGGAATCTCTCCGCTTTGCCCTCTGCACCCCTGTTGCTGAGCTCTCCTCCGTGGCTCCAAAGCTTCCCTCCTGCCCACCCCCTGTCTTCGCCAGTGAAGGGGCTTCCTAGTGTGTGGAAACTTTTCCTCCTTCACAGCTCCCTCTCAGAGGTGCAGGTTCCATCCCTATTCTTTTGTCTTTGTTTTTTCTTTTGCCCTACCCAGGTACGAGGGGGGTTTCTTGCCTTCTGGGAAGTCTGAGGTCTTCTTCCAGCGTTCAGTAGGTGTTCTGTAGGAGTTGTTCCACATGTAGATGTATTTCTGATGATTTGTAGGGAGGAAGGTGACCTCCATGTCTTACTCCTCCACCATCTTGAAGGTCTCCTGGTGTTTTGTATATGGTTTCTTTCACTTAGCATAAAGTGTTCACTGTTCATCCATGTTGTAGCACATATCGGTACTTCATTCATTTCTATGACCAAATCATACCACATTTTATTTAGCCTTCCATCAGTTGATGGGCATCTGGGTTGTTTCCACTTTTTGCTTATTATGAATAATGCTGCTATAAACACTCATGTCTCCATTTTTGTGTAGACAAATGTTTTCAGTTCTCTTGGGTATACAGCTAGGAGTGAAACTGCTAAGTTATATAGTAACTCTGTGTTTAACCAGTTGAGGAAGTACCAAACTCTTTTTTCAAAGTTGCTACATTTTACATTTTCACCAACAATGTATGAAGGTTCCAATTTCTCCAGTATCCTCATCAATACTACTTATTGTCCATTTTTTCTATTACAGAGATCCTAATAGATGAGAGTGGTTATCTCATTGTGGTTTTGATTTGTATTTCCCTAATGACTGATGACATTGAACATCTTTTTGTGTGCTTATTGGCCATTTGTAAATCTTCTTTGGAGAAATTTCTATTCAGATCCTGTGCCCATCAATAAATTTACTTATCCTTTTTGTTACTGAGTTGTAAGAGTTCTCTATGTATCATGGATACCAGTCCCTTATCTGATATATAGTTTGAAAATATTTTATTTAAATATGTGGGTTATCCTTTTTACTTTCTTATGACTTAATTTTCACTGTATTTATTTTGTTATGTTTCACTGATTTTTTCCCCCTGATTATTGGGCTGTATTATCCTACTTCTTTGTGACTCTTGGTGATTCTACTGAATTCCCTGTGTATTAGGTCTTTCCATTCTTCATTGTTGGAACATGAGCTATGCCCAGTCCCATGTGGCCTTTGGGATTGTTCCACCTTCCACCTTCCAGTAGTTCTTTCCCTGCATATGCAAATGAGTACTCAACCAAAAATTGAAAGAAACTCCTTTGCATATGTCTGAGACAATCTGTGCAGTTACACCCTCTTTCATATTTTGCTCTGCAAATTACAGCAGCCCTGACATCCCCACGCATTAGACTCTGTATCCTCTACTGAAAGAGATTATTGGGTTCTTTTTGAATTCTTTCTCTTTGCCTGTGGCCTGGAAACTATCTCCAGGGAATCATCTGGGGCCATGGTAGAACTCACTTTCCTTCTCTCAGGGATCACTACCCTGTGGCCTGGATATAGTTAAATTAGGAGAAAATCCAGAGTTTGGAAAATGTGTTTAGAAAGTCATAAAGCATTAATTCCATACTAAGAAATTTACCTCTACTATTTTTATTGTTTTGTGTTGTTTTTCCTAAAAAGGAACATAATCAGTTAGTTATGTGATGAGAAAATCACCAAGTAACAGTGTAATAGACGGATTACAGGGCAAAAGTTATGATTGGGGCCTAAAACAGGGTGAAAACTGTTGAAATATTGAAAGATTGCATTTAAAAATCACTCTAGAAATACTTATTCTGATGGGTATACCACTGACTCTGGAGAATGACACAAAGGAAGAAGTTCATGATCATGCGAGGTTTTGTAGCTTAAGAAAATTGGTGATAATGATTCTAGAGAAAGCATTAAGGAATGCAAAAGAAGGAAGAATATTTTTTATGGGGGAGGAAGCTAAATAGTTAAAATCAGGATATACACTGTTAGGCACTCTATGTGATCCAAAGCTACATGTATTAAAACCCCAAAATGTTTCTCTTTGACATCTGTGGGTACTGTATATTATTTGGTTATCCTATATTATATAATGGGAAAAGGTTGGAATTCGGTAAGCAATGAATTTGGTAAGCCTTATCTAAAGCCTCATTCATTAGTAATTTCCTTATCATAATAATTGCCCAATTGTTAATCATCTGTTTTAACTGCAGCACAATTCAATTCTGGATGCATCAAAATTCTGCTTTGAAACCAGTGTGGATCAGCTTTCATCTCCCTTGAGTCTATTTGTGAGGTTTTGGCAGAAGTGTCAGTATACCTAAAGAGAGTGTTGGAATTTTTGAACAAACTAAATTAAAAGATGACTCTTACTCAAGCAGATTCTTAAGGCAATGTTAAGACAAAATTATAAAATAAAATCTTCTTTTCCAACAGGAAAAGAATTTTGAAAGATATTCTGGGCAAAAGCAAAATAAGGAAATAAAGCGTATGTGCCAGGGGTTGGATAATTCCCCAAACTGTAATATCTTCTTTTCTAAATGCAACAGGCACTGCAAGTTAGCTCCTGTATCGAATGAGGACTATAATTCATAAAAGTTGCCCTGATCTAAATTTTTGTCCCTTATCAAAGGAAAATGAGTTCAACCAATATTGAGACTGGAGTGCCAAAACCTTTCCCTGATTAATCAGCTGTTCATTTCTGGCTGCAAGGCTCCTTTAGAGATTTTCAATATGTGTAAGAGCCATGGAGACATACATTTACAGATCATGATCTTTTAAACAAATGATGAGAATTTCAGCAATACTGTACTACAGATATCCAACAGTGATTTTTTTTTTTTGTAGTTTTCTATTTGACTGGCTTTTATTCCCCCTAGAACTCCCACTGGCTGGAGAAGTATGAACATTTGTTAAAAGTTATAAATGACTTCCTGATTTCATCAATCACTGAAGAAATATCTATTTGGATCTACCTTTAGAAATAAAAAGTATTAAATTAATATTTTCAGCTTTAAAGAATGTACAAGACTCAATAACTTCAAATAAAACAACTTGTACAAGTTTATAGAAGAGGAAATGATTTTGTCCAGTATTTGTCTTTCATGCTTAAAAATGTCTTCAAGGTCTGGCTACTAGCATCATACAAATTAAGATGTGTGTTACAGAATGATTTATAAACCAAGTATTGATATTGCTTGAGTATTGTTTATGTAGGGGGTTTTGTAGCTAAGCTCAGAGCTCAATGGCATTACTTCCCCATCATTTAGGATAGATGAACATTCATTGCAATTAATGATGTCTATAAAAGGAAAGTTTTCAAGAATCCACTCAAACCAATTCCAAAGTTTACACTAAGACACTACCAGGAAAACCTTCCTTATGTACCCTTTCATATTTCCAATGCTAGAATTGAATCATTTTCCTCAATTTTCTCTCAGTTGAGATGACTAATAATATCACTTTTTTCTGTGAGACTTCTGCAACAATTGAAGATGTCACTGAGCTCCACATCTATTGGAGCTCCAATTTTATTGGTTACCATTTTAGGCAAACAGCATGGATATGGCCCAGTGGGGTGGGTGGGGGGAAATAAGACCCAGAAATATAAGAAATAGATTCTGGCTCTGTCTCTATAAATTTGAGCACATATTTTCATTTCTCTGTAATTCATTCTTTGATAAAATGGGAATACATTCATCCAGCAAATATTACAGGACCTATAACCTGTGCAAGAAACTGGGCTAGACAGCCATGACATAGTGATAAACCAAGCAGACATGGCTCTTGCCTTAAGCAGAATAGTTGGGATGAACAACTAAAATAATAATAATAGTAATAAACAAAAAACAGAAAGAAAAGGAAAATGGTGGCAGAGGTGAAGGGATACAAGAGTACTACAAGAGCATATAATAATGGGTGTTTGTTAATATTTATCTTAATTTCCTCAAACAAATAAAATTTGTCATACAAATGAAAACTGTCTATTATTATCTTCAATGGTGATTAAAATGTGCCTGGACAGTTGTCAGAGTCACCTGGCAAGTCAGCCATTATCCACTTAAAATGGTATAATTAAAATTAAAGCATAATGAACTGTCTGTAATAAACATCAAGTGATTACTTGTTGAATAAAGTATTGTGATACTCCAAATATATAATTATATTATGTTTCTACTCATACCATGAAAGCATATGATTAATAGACACACGTGAATTTTTTATAACACAGAAGGTCTGATATCTGTATTCTCTGAAACAAGAAAAATGCAGTTCTATTGGGCATAAATTATTATTTTTTAAACATGATGTTAGAATGGCAGAAAAATAAGCATGGATATCTTTGTGATGACTTAAAAATGATTCAATGTCTAAGTTCATTGTTGGAAGCTGTTGCAATGTACATAAATATGTACTGCACATGTTTATAACATTGCCAGTCCCAACCCATCCATAGACATAAAGGACATTATTATTCTCCTTTCATAGACCAATCCAATGTTTTGGGTTAGACTCAGAATGGATTTTGCAAGGCACTAAGATTATAAATTCTTTTAAAGTAGTATCATTCTTTCTAGAAACAACTATTCGCAGATAATTTATTGATACAATTATAATCATTTTATAATACAGGAAGTTTCTTCAAGCTTACCCTTAGAAAACACTTTCAGTCTAATACTAAATGCAATGTTCATTTGCAAGTAACAAAATCACATTTGCTTTAAATGTTCTAAAATTCAGATTCAAACTGGAGTTCTCCCCAGTTAGTCTGATTAACCGGGTTTCATATAATTATAATTACACTCGCAAAAAAGAATGGCTTCTAGTAAACTTATTCATAACTAATATCAGACCATTTTTCTCTAAATAAATACAAAATATTTTCCTATTTGCTCTCTCAAATGTTACACAGCCCAAGTCACTAAGTAAAAATTATACTGATTCTTATGACCTAGGGTCACAAATACTTGTTTTCCTTAGAATCCCTATTCACATAGGGATTAGTTACATAGCAAATGGGAATAAGTCCAGGACAAAACAGATGGAGAGTAGCTGGGTTCATTAGGCAACATTCCAGGTGTTTGTTTCTGGCAAAAATGTCACTGAATCTCTGACCATTATGTCCTCACAGTTCTGCTTGAATGTGATAATGGCAGTAGTTAAATTAATGTGTCCTCTTTGCTACAGGGCAGGTCTGTGTTATTTCAATCAGACATTCAAACATTTACCGCATGGAGACTCAATGTCCAACTTTCCTCATATTAAAGTCCTAAAATTCTCTCTAGAGAAAATAAGAGAGATAAAGAAATAGCTAGCTAAACAAACAAATGCTTATATCCAAACTTCAGACATCTTTCTGAAAATAAGTATTTTTAGTCCAAGAGAGAATTTATAAACTAAGAAATACTGTAGATGTTACAGCAATAGTTTTATAATTGCAGAACTTTTGATAGAGCTTATTATTGAAAATCAAAGGAAGAAATGTAAGGACATTCTATATTTGTACTGTGGCAAATGGCTTCCCTTCTCCACACATCGCAGAATTGTGGCTATCACAATGGACATGATCTCCGTCCACTCATTTCCTCAGACCAATGACTTAGCTTAGCTCTTTAAAATAATTGGCTCATTGTAATTTCCCATTTTCGGTCATTAATTATGTACAAGGGATAATTGCACCCTACCTGTACCCTGAGCATGTTGATATTCTAATTTAACATGTTTCTTCTTTGACAAGTGTGTAATCTATCGAGAAAAAACTAAGCATTTTTCATTATATACATTAAACTTAGCTTCAGCTCCTTTAATCTCCAGTTAAGATTAATCTGTCAATTTAAGAGGAAAGGTGCACCTCCAGTTAAGATTAATCTGTAATTTAAGCACTCAGATCTCCCCATATCATCTAGGACTCAGTTCCATCTATTATGCTTTCTCTCTTTTATATATATAACCATTCTCTTCACTGCCATCAAAATAATAGCTTACTCTAGCTGTCTTCCTTTTTTTTCTTTCAACTCACTACAGTAAGTTTCTTCCAAAAATGTCTTTGCCAAAGTCACCAGTGATCACCTAATAGTTAAATCTAATGGACTCTTTTAGGGTTTTTCTTCTCTCTTTGGCCCTCAGGATACTGTCTCACCTAGATCTTTCCTATCTCACTGATCATTCCTTTTAAGTCTCCAGCAGTAGGCTTTTTTTCCTTTTTGTCTTTTATAAATACTAATTTCTCAAGGATCCTGTCCTCAACTCGTTTCACACACTGCATGCACCACCTGGAGAATCATATAACCTACTGGTTTTTATCCACCATCACTACAATAACGGCTTTTTACAACTGCATCAGTGTGTTCCTGGCTTCCCCTCAAAGTCCCAGGATCTTGTGTTCAGTTGTGAATAGTCTGTATATTTTTTGTTATTGTTGTTTATCTGTCATAACTAAATTCTTTATAAGACCAAGGAAAAAACTGGACTAATCATATTTCTGAAAAAATTGTATGGATAAAAGAAATGATGACATGGTCAAATCCATTAAAAATAGCAGGATTATGATTAACATTTTGTCCCAGTGCACTGTTTTTATATATATCTTTATGCTGAAACATTTCTACACAGATCACTCTTATTTCTGAATGAAGAAAAATTTACAGTCAATATGATCTTTTAAAAAAGGATGTAACTGAGACATAAAGTTAGCTTAAATTTCCTTCCTCAGTTCACATTTCCACTAGCACATATCCATCCATCAAATATCCTCACCTCTTCAGCATGGGAAGGAACAGAGTGCCAATACCTCTGATTTAACCTTGGTACACAAAAATGTGCCTGTTAGCAGTTTACATTTATTTTAATAGCTATGAAAATGAAAATACAGCGTTGAGTTCATTTTCTAAAGAGAAAAATCTAATTCATGAAGATTATGAGCATTGCTGAAAGCCCACTATGGGAATGTAGTGGCTGCTTAGAATGGGTTGTCATTAATCAGTAGTCACCCATGCTGTGCCCTCATGTGGAATGACTCGCTGATATGGACATAAACACAATCCTGCGAATTCCATTTTTAAAAGCAATGCTTATTTTAGGAGGACTGCATATCTGGACTATTTCTTGACATGAGAGAACAGCAACCACCTGAATTTTTGCTGTTGCATTTTGTCTTTGCCAAAGGAAAAAATATCCACTGTTTAGTCATTTGCTTGTCTTGTATCCACTATAAAAAACTTTATCACTTAATTGTTCTCACTATCTTTATCATAGGTCTTAAAATACTGTTTATACACATGTGTGACTTACCAATGCCAATTAGAAGATAACAAAAATATAATTATATCTGAGTTTATGAAACTAAGGTTTAGGCCATTTCAGAATCACCTGGATGCTTTTCTAAAAACAAAACAAAACAAAAACAGATTCCCGGATCCCCCAGGAAATCCACTGAGTCAGAAGATTTTCAGTGAAGTAAGAGTCTATGTTTTAATAGACTTCCCAGGTCATCCTTATGCACACTAAAGTTGAAAACAAGACATTTTCATTGCTTTTACTAAGTTGACTTTGAACAAGAAATCAGAAAGAATGGTTGAAAGCAGAGGAGGTTATCAAAAATGTTTCACTTTTTAAAAAAATGGGATCCTATTTAGAAAAGGTTCAAGGAGATTCCTGCCTGTGCTCCTCACCTGAGAAAAAGCCAAGGCAATAAAGGCATTCTAGCATGATGTCCTAGAGACCTCGGGACCTAACAAATCATATTATTTACTGTCTACATCTTTAAGAGCAGCTTGACTGCCTTTGCTCTCTTTAGAGTTAAAATAACCAATTCACTTCACTTCCTTCTGCTGCACAAAAATCAGTCACTTCAAGCATCCAAGTTGGCCCAGATATAATAATAAGGCCATGCCTTGAAAAGGAAATGAAAAAGAATAAAACATGAACCAAAATTTTACCTCTTCCTCAAAGGAAGCTGTGAATTATGGTTAGAAATAAGCTGATAAAATTGTAAGCAATGTTCTACTTTAAAAACAGCAGCAAGTGAAATACAATTTGGCAGCCAGGAAGAGCACAAAATTCTCTCAAAAAAAGAGATCATGACTGAGGGTGAAACTTTCTTATGTGAACAAAACTTTCTGTGTAAATTTAGTTCCACTCTAACTGCTATTCCACATCCATAAGGACTACCCTCACTCAGGTTTTCTCTCTTTTCCTCTAAGTGTATGTTTTGATGGTGGCTAATACAACTCTTCTCCAGCACTGAGGAAGAAATGTCTTAGCAGAAATATAGCTACTTTTTCAAATATAAAATAAAATAATTTTGACCTTGGAAATATGATTCATATTTTGTCCTAGAATTTTAAAAAATTTCTAAAGAACCTTATTATAACATAATTATTAGACTTTGTTTTTCTTCTAAATCTGCTGAAGGAATTAATAAAGTAGCATAGTAGAAGAAAACCTAATAGCAACCTTATAGATTCCTCATGTATAAAATTGAGACAACGAAATCTTCTCTAACTGCTTCACAGAGTTGATATCCCCACATGCTTCAAATAGCAATATGTGTATCAGTTTCCTATTGCTGTGTAACAAATCACCCTGAAATTTAGGCGTCTAAACAAAAACCATCTATTGACTTAGTATTCTGCTTTGGAATGGAGTCTTCTAATCGTCTCCCCTATGTTCACTCATGAGGGGGATCTGTCAGGTATGGATGGTCCACAGCAGTCTCACTCACATGCCTGGTGTTTCACTGGGACTTTTGTTCTGGGCACTTTTGTTCTTCTCCATGTAACTTCTCCAGCATGTTCCAAAAGAGCAAGTCACAATGTGCAAGCATCTCTCAAGCCTCTGCTTGCATCACACAGATGAATATCCAGTTGGCTAAAGTCACATGACCAACCCTAGAGTCACTATGGGAAGGGATTGTACAAACATGTAGACGCCAGGGGTGTGATTCATTAGGGATAGTTATTATCACAATCTAACAAAAATGTATTACAGTTATTTAGTAACTATAAAGAGTCATATGAATATAAGAATTATAATATTCAAAACAGTAAAGTAGTAAAAGTATAATAAAAATAGTAAAAAAAATTATAAAAGTAAACTTGGACTAAGTCTATCAATGCCATCCACCCTTGACCATCGACCTTGTTTCCTACAATGCAGTAAATCTGATTGATTTAAATTTCATCAATTTAAAAAATACCCTTTGAAGTACATGTCGGTGGAAACACATTTGAAATACATATCTGCTCAAGAATAAAGGACCAAAAGGCAGGCAGACAGAAAAAGATATCTGCTATTTAATAGGCAAAAAAGAAAAATAAAAACCTTAGACAAATGAATAATCACAAACTCAGTGAAATAAAAGTTAGAAGTAGAGATATATAATCTATCATTGCTTAAAAAATTGAATGATTGGGACTTCCCTGATGGTCCAGTGGTAAAGAATCGGCCTTACAATGCAGGGGACGCAGGTTCAATCCCTGGACAGGGAACTAAGATCTCACATGTCACAGGGCAACTAAGCCAGCATGCTGCAACTACTGAGTTTTCGTGCCTCAACTAGGGAGCCTGCATGCTGCAAACTACAGAGCCCACACGCCCTGGAGCCTGCGTGCCACAACTAGAGAAGAGAAAACCCACACGCCACACCTGGAGAGAAGCCCGCGCGCCACAAGGAAAGATCCTGCATGCCTCAGCGAAGATCCCGCATGCCTCAACTAAGACCCGATGCAGCCAAAAATAAAGAATAAATAAATAAATAAATCTTTAAAAATCATGGAATGATTAATGTCACAGACCCAGAAAGACGAGGAAAAAAAAAAAAAGAGATTGTTTATCTCCTCTAGAACACCATTTAATGCCATTCTAAAGAGAAAACTATGCTTTAAAAAAAAGTTCCATCTCTTCCATTAGCTCCACTCAGTGGTCTCTCAGTGAGGGAAAGACATTTCTTGCATCCAACCTATGTTACTCATGCTAAAACTTGCCCTTATTAGCTTTGCCCCTGTGTCTGGGCAATCCTCGTGAAAACTGGTTACCGCCTTCACACAACCACATAACCCTCCATTCACCAGAGTGCTGTTCTAATGACATCTCTTTTTTTTTTCCCTTCTGTGAACTAAATTTCAGTTTTCTAAACTGTTCCTCAAGATGTTTTATTTTCAAACCCTTGAATCACTTTCACTGTACTCTTCTAAATCCTCTCAAAAATTTCAACATTCATCTCAAGGGAGTGAGGCTCCTTCATCTTAGGTTATGATTAGCCAGAGACAACTATAATGCAGTTAACCTCTCCAACCTTAGATTATCTTGAGGATTAAATAAACTGATACAGTTTCTTAGAATGAGCTTAAATAGTAACTAGTATAAAATATGTTAGCAAGCAGTAATTATAGTAGCTGCTGGGCACATTAATTTTAAACCTTCTCAGGTATGGGCATTTTTACTAACAGTATGTACTATACTATCAACTAATATGGAGCTTCTCAGCCACTATGGCTACTAGCTCTTCTTCACTTTTATTCAGACTGAATCAGTGATTTCCCATTTGTGCATTCCATTTTTTAAAAATTTACTCAATTATCAAAGTCATTCAGAATTTGAATATATCTTCTCACTTTTAAAGCAATTTTTCCATGTTTGAGTACGGTTGTGACTAATGTAAATTTACCGTTGTGGATTCAGTGAGCTCTGAGGTCCTGAGAAGGAGTTGGAAGGACATTACTCTTTAGCAGGTGTTGCTATGTATCTGAGGAGAAAATAGTTGTATGCTTTGAAGGATCATCTGATTTAATTCCAATAACAATAAATAATAGCTAACATGTTTTGAGCATTTACTATGTACCATACTGTGCTATACAATTTACATGAATTATTTCTTTTATTCTCACAAAATTACAATGCTGTAGTAGGTACTTATACTGTTCTCATTTTACAAATGAGGAAGTTCAGTTTTAGATAGGCTGAGTGACTTGCCTAATGCTGCATACCTTTTAGGTGTCAATGTTTGAATTAAGTCCAGGTCAGACTCTAGAAACTGAATTTCTAATCCTTAAATAAATTTCCTGTACAACCACCACAAAAAAGTCTTGTAAGAGAGTTATTGGCTCTATTTCGTAGGTGAGTAGATTGAGACAAGGAAAAGTTAAATAACTTATCCAAGATCCACCATAAATGGCAGATTAAATATTTGAACCCAGGGCAGTCTGGCTTCAGGATAAAACAACAACAAAAAAATAGTTAAAACAACTGTGGTTCCAGAAAGCACAAATCCGCAAATGTAAATTTCTTGTTACGCTATCTGGGTAGACTTGTCCTTCACAAGTCCAACTTTAAGTTTTGAAAAGAAAATGATAGAAACAATGAAAGCTGTATGCTAAACAGTTTTTAAAGCTCTCTTGAATATAGCGCCTCACTGACAACTTCAGTCAAGTAAGCAAGCACATGGCATCCAGCGTGACAAACCACCCCCAAAACTTAGTGGCTTAAAACAACAGTCATTTATTTTGCTCATGGATCTGCAGTTTTGAGATGAACAGGCCAGTTCTGTTCCATGTGGCATCAGCTGTTGGAGGTTTGAACAGGGACTAAACGGTCTATTTTCAAGATGGTTCTTTAGCCTGAAGATAGGTGCAGACTGTCAGCTGGGACCTCAGCCAGGGATATTAAGCCCCTTCCTGGACTGCTTGGGTTCTCTCGTGGCATGGTAGCTGGGTTCCAAAGGAACTACACAGAGGTGGTATTACCTTTTAAGAGTTAGTGACACTTTGCTGTAGTCACAAGTCAGGCTGCCCATATTCAAAGGATGGAAACATGGCCACCCACCTCTTGGGAGGAGTGTCAAAGTGATAAAGTAATTAAACTCTTGCACTCATTTTACTTTAAAAGCTACAGTCCTTTAACCCTAATTAATAACTTTAGTCCCACTCTCAACTCTCAGATTAACTCTGTCTCTAGTAAAGAGGATGTACAAAGCCCTGCTGAAGCAGTTCAGTGGCTTTGCGAAGAGTCAGACCTGCAGGCCTATAGAAGCAGTCATGCTGTTCAAAGAACACTCATCCAGGAAAACAGGCAATCCAAGATCTCATTCCAGGAGTTTCCTTAATCCTGTTTTATGATTAAGGACTCTACAGGCCTTAGTTTCCTCATATGTAAAACGGTTGTTGATCTAGGTGACCTCCAAAACCTCTGAGATTTATGATGAAAGTAACTCCTTACCTATGCATTCTCCCATACTTATGTCCCATACCTCATGTTCTAGTGCTCACCCAGATACAGAATTTGTCTGCCTCTGAAAATCTACCTCTGTGACTAGGCACCTAGTACCTGGTCCTACAACCCTCTCAGAGGACAGCCTGCCTTCCTGGATTTCTATCACATGTAACTCTGTCACTCAGCTGTCCCAAATGACTAGGATGGTAGAGGCTAGGTTTGGTAACTGATCTGGATGAGGTCCTAGCAGTCTGCTCCTTAGGTCGATTGCCTTGTCAGAGATTTATCTTCAGATTCACTTCTGCATACCTTTCCCTGGAATAGCAGGCCCCATCCTTGATCCCCTGCTCTCCTTGACCTTCACACGCCCAAGAAGGTTCTAGGAGAAATCTCTGATTTTCTGGCTTAGAATTCCCCAGTGCCATCTGTTCTTGGGTTCTCATGTTTATTTTATATTCCTTTCTCTTTCCATCACTGCCTTTAACAAGAGTGTCTAGTGAGTTCTTGTAGTTTTCACCTTGATTTTTGCTTCTTTTTGCAAAAATAGTAGCAAAAACCTTCCCCAAAGTTTCCATAAGTCAGCTTGAAAACTCCTATTATGCATGATATATTTTGATGGGAGTCTTAATTATATAAAACTAATTTAAGTGTCAGCAATATTTTTTCTAATATGAATGTAGACATACTTTTCATCTGATAATAAAAATGACACAGAAGGTAAAGAATTATTGTGTGGGAGTAAAGATTGCCTAAGAAAACATTGCACTTCATGGTGAATACCCATTTTTATAAGACTGACATTGTATTAATAATTATAATAGTTTTACTTGTCACTGAAACAAAAAAAGGAGAATATTAGTTTTATTGTACAAAGATAAGAGTCATCAAATGTATTGCTGTGAGTATAGCAATTATTTTTTAAATTATCATCTGTTTTTTAATTACTATGTGCTAGTATCCACAGGGAACTAAATATTCTGGAATACAAGTTATCGAAAGACATGGCTGTTATCCCCAAACATCCTTAAAAAGAAACAAATCTATGACTCATTGTCACATGTAAATTTAACAAAGTCCCAATTCAATCCTTTGCATGGTTAGTAAAAAAGTAAATGAGATAACCTCCATCCAAACTGACAAAACTTTAGAGCTCTTCTATGGCTGACATCCAATCTGTACCAATTATTCACTTAAAATGAGCTCTCAGGAAATGCTTTTCCTCCTTGACTTGCTTTTAAACTATGTATGCTTAGGTCAGGAGGTCTGCCTTGCCCTAGTTGTATGGATAACATAGAGTAAGTGTTTTGTTTTGTGTGTTTTTTTTTTTTCCTTCTGGATATATCTTCCTAATGTTAAAAATAGTCATTTGAATCAAAAAATTAACTTGGTGACTATGATTTTAATATTTCCACTTAGCATATTAAAAGAAAAAAGATTTCTTATGTGTTTTATGTTGCATTTTATAGGTAAAATAAAATTGCATTATTTAATTGTTTTTACCAAAAAAATAATGCAAGTTCACTGGCAAACACTGCTGTAGTTTTATAGTTTCTCATCAAACTTTGGTCCAATTCTTCAAAGAACAGTGAAATCCTTTTTTGGCTTAATTCTCTTTAATATCTATCTAGGGAAGAAAGAATGAATCAGCATTGCCAATTCAGTTTTTTTGCCTCAATTTCAACTCAACTGTTTGAGGATTTCCTGTCTGCCAATGCAAACATTTTTAAAGCTGCGTTATTTCTTACAAAACTTCTTATGTCTCATGGCATTTCACGATGTCAATGAGTGTGAAAAGCTTTTTGATAACTGAGTTACTAAAAAAAAAAAAAAAAAAAAAGATCCTTGGTGGAAACTGAAAATTGATATCATCTTATCACTGTCTACCAGAATATTAAAATGTGAACTGCAAGTGATGAATGACCAATTCCCAGTAACTCAATGAATCAAGGATGTAATTTAAGGAAATCTTTATCTAGTCATTAAAAAAGGTAATGGTGTGGAAAAGTTGGAGGAACTGTGTGTGTGTGTGTGAAGTATGCATTTTATTTTATGGTTTTCCCACTTACTCTACTCCTTGTATTAATAATATTGTGTAGAAAATAAGCAAATCCTGCATCTACACATTTTCATTCACAGATCAAGACTGTATACTGTCTACTTCTCATTACCTTTTAGTCTTCTGAAGATCACATATTTTCCTCTCCTCCAAAAATTATTCTGTAATATGGTAAAAACCAAGAAAATGTACACCATTTAAAAGTGGATAGAACCTACATCTCTGGAAGTTTTCTTTACTAGTCTTCTAAGCCATACAAACGAAAAAAAGCAATCACTAGTTGTGGCATGTCTTTCCACAGATATTCTAGCTCAAATCTCATATTAGTCATCTTTAATCTTCATTAGTGCTCCACATTTGTGAGTGAAATAGCGAATATTTGTTTTAATTTATGTTTTGACCTGTGTCCCAGAATTTAAAACACTCATTGGAAGACATTTAATTATCTGCTAAGAAATAAAAAATCAAGTTTAATTACCTAATAATGTTTTAAAAGGAAGATAATAAATCAAAATACATACATATGTTTATTAGGTTTGGACAGAAAAATCTCAACACCTTCTTACTCAAATCATGGGCATCATAACTAAGAGGTGCAAATGAGGATTACTGAGAAAATTCAGTTAGAATTCCCATTTTATTCAACAAGCAGATACAGTGCTATTGAAACACTAAATTTAAATATCTTTAGGTTGGGCAAGAACTTTTTAATTGACCACGGTGCCCTCATATCTTACTATAACCCACTGCCTATTATCTGCCTGACCCCTGAAGGCACTTGATCACAACAAACTCAAATATAAACCAAAATACTGCACCTCTATCCAGAGTCTACTAGAGCTCACTTCTGCTAAGTATTTATTTCTGTTTGGCTTTGTGCTATTACCTATGTTACTTTTTTAGAAAATCAGAAAATCATTCAGTTTCAATTATTCAGATGATTCATAAAAATAAAATAACTTCAATGACCTCTGCTTAACAGCTTATTCCTTTTTCACTACATCCTCATCGTCCACACTAACACATTGTATAGTCTCTAGTAATAGTGAGCTTAGAGTTCTATATTATATTGCTCTGCACAAAATGCTATGCTTTTATAAACTATTATCACCACCATCTCCAACTTATTAACTTGGTAAATGCCTATTAAAATTTCAAGACCATTCTTTTCTTAAAATTTATTTATTTATTTATTTTTGGCTGCATTGGGTCTTAGTTGCAGCACGCAGGATCTTTTGTTGCAGTGTTCCCGTTCTTCACTGCAGCACTTGGGCTTCTCTCTAGTTGTGGCACATGGGCTCCAGAGCATGTGGGCTATGTAGTTGTGACACGCGGGCTCTCTAGCTGTGGCATGCGGGCTCAGTAGTTGTGACGGGCAGGCTTAGTTGCCCTGCAGCATATGGGATCTTAGTTCCCCTACCAGGGATCAAACCTGTGTTCCCTGCATTGGAGGGCAGATTCTTAACCACTGGACCACCAGGGAAGTCCCTCAAGACCATTCTTAAAATTTCCTTGATTTTCACAGGCAGATTGAGTTGATCCTTCCTCTAAGCACCATTAATATGTACATGTATTTCGAGGTATGTAGTTATTTGATTGCATGGCTATCCATTTACTTAACTGTGAGCTTCATCAAAGCAGGAACATCCCAAGTGCTTTGAGCAATTCTTGGGACATAGTTAGCATTAAAGAAATAATTTTCAAAACAAGGAATGAATTGTTACATAAATAATATCCTCAATCTTCCAAGTCACTTAGAGAATGAATATTTGTAATGTAAATGCATTGTAAATTAGTAAATGTATTGTCATTTAAGAAAACTGGATTCTGAAGCCATACTGTCTGGGTGCTAAATCTGACGTGGCTGCAAGTAACTGTGTAAATATGGGTGAGCTACTCAGACTCTCTGACCTCGGTTTTCTCATATATAAAACAGGTATTAAAAAGTACCTTCCTCAAAGGGTCATGATGAGGACTGAGTAAATAAATTTTAAAAACTTAGAACAGTCCCTAGCACATAGAACTGCTCAACAAAAGTTAGCTACTTTTACTACTGAACCTAAGCATAGAAATAATGCCTTTTTATGGACACCATAAACATATCATTCATAAAAGAAAACAAATAAAACTGTGTAATCCTCACAATTCTTTGATTTTGTTTTTTTTCGGATTTTTTGTGTGTGTTTCTTTGCGGTATGCGGGCCTCTCACTGTTGTGGCCTCTCCCGCAACAAAGAGTAGCCCCTCCTGTTGCAGAGCACAGGCTCTGGACGCGCATGCTCAGCGGCCATGGCTCACGGGCCCAGCCGCTCCACGGCATGTGGGATCTTCCCGGACCGGGGCACGAACCCATGTCCCCTGCATCGGCAGGCGGACTCTCAACCACTGCGCCACCAGGGAAGCCCAGATTTTTAACAGAAGTTTTAAAAATTCTGTAAAGGCTTACTGGCCAAGCATATCTTCACATATGCATATGAAATACTGGCTTCAACAACAACAAAATATATTACATGACCACATTAATAAAGATTTTATACATAAATAATATATATAAATTATATATATTTATATATTATAAATTATTTATATATTATATTGTTTAATATAAATAATATATCATACTTTATACATTCACTTTTAATGTTATGCCCCTCTGAATATCAACAATTCACTAAATTTTACTTCATTCACTAAATTTGTCTTCATATGGTTACAAGAATAAAATGCACCTTATAACAGCAACTCAGCTATGTAAAACATAACCTTCAAAACCCTACAGTAAAATTAGGGGTAAAATCAATCTTGTATGCATTTGTAGTCCCTAAATTAACACCCAGGATATCTAGTTCCATCTGTACGGTGGATTATATACCCTGCCTGATGCTCCTTACTGAGGAATTAAAATTATATATAAGAGTGTGTCTGCATGTGTGTGTAATAAATGTTATTTTGAACACATCAGTGAGCTCATGCAAAAAATACAAAAGAGGAAGCAAGAGCTCTGGGGGATGAGCAAATACCAAAGATGATTTTTACCTGGACAATTTTTACCTGAAGCCAAAAGACTTTAAGCTTCCATTGTGATTACTGCACAAAAGGACAAGAGTGGTAAAACCTGAGGTTCTCACAATGCAGGGAAACTAATAAGAAGATTAAGTACAGGAGAAATAAACCCTTCCATTTGGAAAGATACATGACTGTCTAGCTGCTGGATGTGGGTGGAGAAAAATTAAAATTTCTCCTGAGGATCTGTAGCCACAGATTAGTTTTCACCCAGGTCTGCAGTTGGAATTCACACTATCTGTTTAGACCAAAGATCCTCATCATGTAGAGAATGTCAAGGTGTCCTGGGTTGGTGCACTGCCATATGACTCACAGAAAGAAATATAAAATCACTCTGGAAAAGCTCAACTTCAAACCAGACCTCAAAGAATCCCCACTGGTAAAAATTCCAAGAGAAATGAATAGGTCACAGTCAAAATTCACAACCTGTGCCAAAACGAGAACAAGCAGAATGTAATATATAGATAGACAGAAGAGGGAAGGAGAGCGGGAAGGAGGGAGAGCGAAAGTAGATTAGATAGTTGGATATACAGATAAATAAATAATACACAAATTAAAATAGACAACGGATTCTGGAATTATCATATACTTATTTAACACATTTAAAGCAATTAAAATCCTAAATAAAATATGTTTGATAATATGACCAGGTATCAAGAATATTTGAAAAAAAACAGAACTTACAGAAATGGAAAATATAGTAAAGAAATTAAAAACTTATTGGACGGATCAACTAAATGCATTAGTTTAAGTGAAAATTAGTGAACCACAATAAACACCTGAGATATTATCCAGAATATAATTCAGAGGGTTAAAGAGAAGGAAAATATGAAAAAGAGAATATGAGACATGGAGTGGAAGAAAATCTAATGTATGTATAACTATAGCCAATAAAGAGAAAGAGGAGCAAATGCTATTCAAAAAGATAATGCTGAAGACATTTCCAAGACTATGGTTAAAGACTCAATCCTCAGATCCAGGAAGCTCAATGAATCCTAAGCAGAAAAATAAAAAGAGATACAGCTAAAATAAAAAGTACCAAAATGAATGGGAAGATCTTAATATCAGTGAGAGACAAAAATAGAGACAACCTTCAAAAGAATGATTATTAAAATAATTGCTGGTTTCTGAACAATAGAATCCAGATAAAAATGGATCCCTTGCTTTACTGAGAACAAATACTGGTTAACACAGTTCTATTTCCAGTATTGTAGATTTCAAGTCATATTCAAACAAGTAATAAATGAGAAAGCATAGTACCAAAAGACCCTCACTGAAAGAATTTTTATCTATATCCTTCAGGCCGAAGGAAAATTATCTCAGATGTGAGATTTGAGATGTAAAAAAGAATGGTAAGATAACATATTAATAAATATTTGGGTAAATTTAAACAAACATTCATTGTCTACATTAGCAGTAAAAATCACTAATTGTATGTGTGGGGTAGAGGGTAAATAGGCTACAATTAAAATACTGAGCCATAATAATACGTAAGTTGTTATAAGAGTGTTCAAGATAAGGAATTCTAAGGTATTTGATTTGTTGCAGAGAAACATGGCATAAGAATTTAGAGGCCTCAAGTAAAGTATTCCTGCTGTATGTACTAAGGTAGCCACTAGAAAAAGTCATAGTCAACATAACTTCCAAAAATTAGAAGAGAAATATACAACAAGAAAAATAAATTTGAAAACTCAATTTATCTCAAAAGACTGGGGCAAGGGTAGGGGTGAGGGTGGGGCAAAGGGAGAGCGGGGAAAACAGCAACAATAAACATGGATGAATTTCAAAATATTATGTTGAGATAAAGTCAAAAGAAAAGAAATACTTGGAAAGGGGGAAGACGGCAGAAGAGTAAGATGCGGAGATCACCTTCCTCCCCACAGATACATCAGAAATACATCTACACGTGGAACAACTACTACAGAACACCCACTGAACGCTGGCAGAAGACCTCAGACCTCCCAAAAGGCAAGAAACTCCCCATGTACCTGGGTAGGGCAAAAGAAAAAACAGAGACAAAAGAATACGGACGGGACCTGCACCAGTGGGAGGGAGCCGTGAAGGAGGAAAGGTTTCCACACACTAGAAGCCCCTTCGCGGGCAGAGACTGCGGGTGGCGGAGGGGGGAAGCTTCGGTGCCGCGGAGGAGAGCGCAGAAACAGGGGTGGGGCGGGGGGGCAAAGCGGAGAGATTCGTGCACAGAGGGTCGGTGCCGACCAGCACTCACCAGCCCGAAAGGCTTGTCTGGTCACCCGCTGGGGCAGGCGGGACTGGGAGCTGAGGCTTGGGCTTTGGTCGGATCGCAGGGAGAGGACTGGCGGCATGAACACAGCCTGAAGGGGATAGTGCACCACGGCTAGCCTGGAGGGAGTCCGGGAAAAAATCTGGGCCTGCCGAAGGTGCAGTAGACTTTTTCTTCCCTCTTTGTTTCCTGGTGCGCAAGGAGAGGGGATTAACAGCGCTGCTTAAAGGAGCTCCAGAGATGGGCGCGAGCCGCCATTATCAGTGTGGAACCCAGAGACGGGCATGAGATGCTAAGGCCACTGCTGCTGCCACCAAGAAGCCTGTGTGCGAGCACAGGTCACTATCCACACCTCCCCTCCCGGGAGCCTGTGCAGCCCGCCACTGCCAGGGCCCCGTGATCCAGGGACAACTTCCCCAGGAGAACGCACGGTGCACCTCAGGCTGGTGCAACGTCACGCCAGCCTCTGCCACCGCAGGCTCGCCCCGCATCTGAACCCCTCCCTCCCCCTGGCCTGAGTGAGCCAGAGACCCCGAAGCAGCTGCCCTTTAACCCCGTCCTGTCTGAGCGAAGAACAGACGCCCTCAGGCGACCTACACGCAGAGGCGGGGCCAAATCTAAAGCTGAACACTGGTAGCTGTGCAAACAAAGAAGTGAAAGGGAAATTTCTCCCAGCAGCCTCAGGAGCAGCAGATTAAATCTCCACAATCAACTTGATGTACCCTGCATCGGTGGAATATCTGAACAGACAACGAATCATCCCAAATTGAGGAAGTGGACTTTGAGAGCAAGATATATTATGTTTTCCCCTCTTCCTCTTTTTGTGAGTGTGTATGTGTATGCTCCTGTGTGAGATTTTGTCTGTATAGCTTTGCTTTCACCATTTGTCCTAGGGTTCTATCCGTCCATTTGTTTGTTTGTTGTTTTTTTCTGTTTCTTGTTTGTTTTTTATAAAAAAATTATTTTTCTTAATAATTATTTCTTATTTTAATAACTTTATTTTATTTTGTTCTCTTTCTTTCTTTCTACGTTTTCTCCCTTTTATTCTGAGCCGTGTGGTGAAAGGCGCTTGGTGCTGTAGCCAGGAGTCAGTGCTGTGCCTCTGACGTGGGAGAGCCAACTTCAGGACACTGGTCCACAAAAGACCTCCCAGCTCCACATAATATCAAACAGTGAAAATCTCCCAGAGATCTCCATCTCAACACCAAAACCCAGCTTCACTAAATGACCAGCAAGCTACAGTGCTGGACACCCTATGCCAAACAACTAGCAAGACAGGAACACAGCCCCACCCATTAGCAGAGAGGCTGCCTAAAATCATAATAAGGACACAGACACCCCAAAACACACCACCAGACATGGACCTGCCCACCAGAAAGACAAGATCCAGCCTCATCCACCAGAACACAGGCACTAGTCTCCTCCACCAGGAAGCCTACACAACTCGCTGAACCAACCTTAGCCACTGGGGACAGACACCAAAAACAACGGGAACTACGAACCTGCAGCCTGTGAAAGGAGGCCCCAAACACAGTAAGTTAAGCAAAATGAGAAGACAGAAAAACACACAGCAGGTGAAGGAGCAAGAACAAAATCCACCAGACCTAACAAATGAAGAGGAAATAGGCAGTCTACCTGAAAAAGAATTCAGAATAATGATAGTAAAGATGATCCAAAATCTTGGAAATAGAATAGACAAAATACAAGAAACATTTAACAAGGACCTAGAAGAACTAAAGAGGAAACAAGCAATGATGAACAACACAATAAATGATATTTAAAATACTCTAGAAGGGATCAATAGCAGAATAACTTAGGTAGAAGAACGGATAAGTGACCTGGAAGATAAAATAGTGGAAATAACTACTGCAGGCCAGAATAAAGAAAAAAGAATGAAAAGAACTGAGGACAGTCTCAGAGACTTCTTGGACAACATTAAACGCACCAACATTCAAATTATAGGGGTCCCAGAAGAAGAAGAGAAAAAGAAAGGGACTGAGAAAATATTTGAAGAGATTATAGTTGAAAACTTCCCTAATATGGGAAAGGAAAGAGTTAATCAAGTGCAGGAAGCACAGAGAGTCCCATACACAATAAATCCAAGGAGAAACACGCCAAGACACATATTAATCAAACTATCAAAAATTAAATACAAAGAAAACATATTAAAAGCAGCAAGGGAAAAACAACAAATAACACACAAGGGAATCCCCATAAGGTTAAGAGCTGATCTTTCAGCAAAAACTCTGCAAGCCAGAAGGGACTGGCAGGACATATTTAAAGTGATGAAGGAGAAAAACCTATAACCAAGATTACTCTACCCAGCAAGGATCTCATTCAGATTTGATGGACAAATTAAAACCTTTATAGACAAGGAAAAGCTGAGAGAGTTCAGCACCACCAAACCAGCTTTACAACAAATGCTAAAGGAACTTCTCTAGGCAAGAAACACAAGAGAAGGAAAAGACCTACAATAACAAACCCAAAACAATTAAGAAAATGGGAATAGGAACATACATATCGATAATTACCTTAAATGTAAATGTATTAAATGCTCCCACCAAAAGACACAGACTGGCTGAATGGATACAAAAACAAGACCCATATATATGCTATCTACAAGAGACCCACTTCAGACCTAGGGGGCACATACGGACTGAAAGTGAGGGGATGGAAAAAGATATTCCATGCAAATGGAAATCAAAAGAAAGCTGGAGTAGCAATTCTCATATCAGACAAAATAGACTTTAAAATAAAGACTATTACAAGAGACAAAGAAGGACACTACATAATGATCAAGGAATCGATCCAAGAAGAAGATATAACAATTGTAAATATTTATGCACCCAACATAGGAGCACCTCAATACATAAGGCAAATGCTAAGAGCCATAAAAGGGGAAATTGACAGTAAAACATTCATAGTAGGGGACTTTAATACCCCACTTTCACCAATGGACAGATCATCCAAAATGAAAATAAATAAGGAAACACAAGCTTTAAATGATACATTAAACAAGATGGACTTAATTGACATTTATAGGACATTCCATTCAAAAACAACAGAATACACATTTTCCTCAAATGCTCATGGAACATTCTCCAGGATAGATCATATCTAGGGTCACAAATCAAGCCTTGGTAAATTTAAGAAAATTGAAATTTTATCAAGTATCTTTTCCAACAACAACGCTTTGAGACTAGATATCAATTACAGGAAAAGATCTGTAAAAAATACAAACACATGGAGGCTAAACAATACACTACTTAAAAACGAAGTGATCACTGAAGAAATCAAAGAGGAAATCAAAAAATACCTAGAAACAAGTGACAATGGAGACTCGACCACCTAAAACCTATGTGATGCAGCAAAAGCAATTCTAAGAGGGAAGTTTATAGCAATACAATCCTACCTTAAGTAACAGGAAATATCTCGAATAAACAACCTAACCTTGCACCTAAAGCAATTGAGAAAGAAAAACAAAAAAACCCCAAAGTTAGCAGAACGAAGGAAATCATAAAGATCAGATCAGAAATAAATGAAAAAGAAATGAAGGAAATGATAGCAAAGATCAATAAAACTAAAAGCTGGTTCTTTGAGAAGATAAACAAAACTGATAAACCATTAGCCAGACTCAACAAGAAAAAAAGGGAGAAGACTCAAATCAATAGAATTAGAAATGAAAAAGGAGAAGTAACAACTGACACTGCAGAAATATAAAAGATCATGAGAGATTACTACAAGCAACTCTATGCCAACAAAATGGACAACCTGGAAGATATGGACAAATTCTTAGAAATGCACAACCTGCCAAGACTGAATCAGGAAGAAATAGAAAATATGAACAGACCAATCACAAGCACTGAAATTGAAACTGTGATTAAAAATCTTCCAACAGGCCTTCCCTGGTGGTGCAGTGGTTGAGAGTCCACCTGCCGATGCAGGGGACACGGGTTTGTGCCCCAGTCTGGGAAGATCCCACATGCCGCGGAGTGGCTGGGCCCTGAGCTATGGCCGCTGAGCCTGCGCGTCCGGAGCCTGTGCTCCACAATGGGAGAGGCCACAATGGTGAGAGGCCCGCATACCACAAAACAAACAAACAAACAATCTTCCAACAAACAAAAGCCAAGGACCAGATGGCTTCACAGGCGAATTCTATGAAATATTTAGAGAAGAGCTAACACCTATCCTCCTCAAACTCTTCCAAAATATAACAGAGGGAGGAACACTCCCAAACCCATTCTATGAGGCCACCATCACCCTGATACCAAAACCAGATAAAGATGTCACAAAGAAAGAAAACTACAGGTTAATATCACTGATGAACATAGATTCAAAAATCCTCAACAAAATACTAGCAAACAGAATCCAACAGCACATTAAAAGGATCATACAACCATGGTCAAGTGGGGTTTGTCCCAGGAATGCAAGGATTCTTCAATATACGCAAATCAATCAACGTTATACACCATATTAACAAACTGAAGGAAAAAATCCATATGATCATCTCAATAGATGCAGAGAAAGCTTTTGACAAAATTCAACACCCATTTATGATAAAAACCCTGCAGAATGTAGGCATAGAGGGAACTTTCCTCAACATAATAAAGGCTATATATGACAAACTCACAGCCAACATCGTCCTCAATGGTGAAAAACTGAAAGAATTTCCACTAAGATCAGAAACAAGACAAGGTTGCCCACTCTCACCACTCTTATTCAACATAGTTTTGGAAGTTTTAGCCACAGCAATCAGAGAAGAAAAGGAAATAAAAGGAATCCAAATCGGAAAAGAAGAAGTAAAGCTGTCACTCTTTGCAGATGACATGATACTATACATAGAGAATCCTAAAGATGCTACCAGAAAACTACTAGAGCTAATCAATGAATTTGGTAATGTAGCAGGATACAAAATTAATGCACAGAAATCTCTGGCATTCCTATACACTAATGATGAAAAATCTGAAAGTAAAATTAAGAAAACACTCTCATTTACCATTGCAACAAAAAGATTAAAATATCTAGGAATAAACCTACCTAAGGAGACAAAAGACCTGTATGCAGAAAATTATACAACACAGATGAAAGAAGTTAAAGATGATTCAAATAGATGGAGAGATATACCATGTTCTTGGATTGGAAGAATCAACATTGTGAAAATGACTCTACTACCCAAAGCAATCTACAGATTCAGTGCAATCCCTATCAAACTACCACTGGCATTTTTCACAGAACTAGAACAGAAAATTTCACAATTTGTATGGAAACACAAAAGACCCCGAATAGCCAAAGCAATCTTGAGAAAGAAAAACGCAGCTGGAGGAATCAGGCTCCCTGACTTCAGACTATACTACAAAGCTACAGTAATCAAGACAGTATGGTAATGGCACAAAAAGAGACCTATAGATCAATGGAACAAGATTGAAAGCCCAGAGATAAACCCACGCACATATGGTCACCTTATCTTTGATAAAGGAGACAGGAATGTACAGTGGAGAAAGGACAGCCTCTTCAATAAGTGGTGCTGGGAAAACTGGACAACTACATGTAAAAGTATGATATTAGAACACTCACTAACACCATACACAAAAATAAGCTCAAAATGGATTAAAGACCTAAATGTAAGGCCAGAAACTATCAAACTCTTAGAGAAAAACATAGGCAGAACACTCTATGACATAAATCACAGCAAGGTCCTTTTTGACTCACCTCCTAGAGAAATGGAAATAAAAACAAAAATAAACAAATGGGACCTAATGAACCTTCAAAGGCTTTGCACAGCAAAGAAACCATAAACAAGACCAAAAGACAACCCTAAGAATGGGAGAGAATATTTGCAAATGAAGCAACTGACAAAGAATTAATCTCCAAAATTTACAAGCAGCTTATGCAGCTCAATAACAAAAAAACAAACAACCCAATCCAAAAATGGGCCAAAGACCTAAATAGACATTTCTCCAAAGAAGATATACAGCTTGCCAAAAAACACATGAAAGAATGCTCAACATCATTAATCATTAGAGAAATGCAAATCAAAACTACAATGAGATATCATCTCACGCCAGTCAGAATGGCCATCATCTAAAAATCTAGAAACAGTAAATGCTGGAGAGGGTGTGGAGAAAAGGGAACCCTCTTGCACTGCTGGTGGGAATATGAATTGGTACAGCCACTATCGAGAACAGTATGGAGGTTCTTTAAAAATCTACAAACAGAACTACCATATGACCCAGCAATCCCATTACTGGGCATATACCCTGAGAAAACCATAATTCAAAAAGAGTCATGTACCACAATGTTCATTGCAGCTCCATTTACAATAGCCAGGACATGGAATCAACCTAAGTGTCCATGAACAGATGAATGGATAAAGAAGATGTGGCACATTTATACAATGGAATATTACTCAGCCATGAAAAGAAACGAAATTGAGTTATTTGTAGTGAGGTGGATGGGCCTATAGTCTGTCATACAGAGTGAAGTAAGTCAGAAAGAGAAAAACAAATACCATATGCTAACACATATATATGGAATCTAAGAAAAAAAATGGTCATGAAGAACCTAGGGGCAAGACAGGAATAAAGACACAGGCCTACTAGAAAATGGACTTGAGGATATGGGGAGGGAGAAGGGTAAGCTGCGACAAAGTGAGAGAGTGGCATGGACATATATACACTACCAAACGTAAAATAGATTGCTAGTGGGAAGCAGCCGCATAGCACAGGGAGATCAGCTCAGTGCTTTGTGACCACCTAGAGGGGTGGGATAGGGAGGGTGGGAGGGAGACGCAAGAGGGAAGAGATATGGGAACATATGTATATGTATAACTGATTCACTTTGTTACAAAGCAGAAACTAACGCACCATTGTAAGGCAATTATACTCCAATAAAGATGTTAAAAAGAAAAGAAAAGAAAAGAAATACTTTTCATTTATTTAGAGTTCACAATAGGTCAACAGTAAACCATATATTGTAGAGATGCATTTAAAGGAACTGTGACTTGGAATAATAGACATTTTGAGGAAGATACAGTGGTATGTGATGGGACAGGGGTCATGGAGGTTCCTAGCATACAAGCAATTTTCCATTTCTTAGTCTCAGTGATGTGACAATGATGTTTATTTTATCATTTTTTTCTGAAGTATGCATATAACTTTACACACTCATATAGGATCACAATAAAAACGTTTTACTATCAGGACTCTTCATAAGGGAAAGTTACTTTCATTCCATTGAGTAGTTTCATGAGAGAATTGACCGGGTAGAGCATATTGAAGTAGATGATTCCTTGGGGTCCATCCTAATATTTAATTATTTAGCAAAACGTACAATTACTGCATTTGTCGTAAAAGGAGAAATAATTGTGGAAGATTTAGATGGGAGCATCTGAAAGCCTGGCATCTCAAACCAGCCGTATTCTTGAGATAAAACTGGCTGTTGCAGAGAGAGCAGCTGAGATCCGGGAGGCCTTAGTTGAGATCTCCTTTCCAAGGATCATCACACCTGTCCTCACAGTTGTCTATATACAGACTCCCAGCCTGATTCTCTCTTGGAGGTTCAGGGGCTCTCATATTATGCAGGTTTTACACGTTGGCAAATGTCAAGGCATTAGGACTCTTAGTTTCTGGCATTTGTGACGTGTGGAGGATAAGTGACGATAAATCAGTCTGACTAAATTTCCCAATCCCATCTGGTACTGCTGCTGCATAGATAGATGGAATCATGGTTTAAAAAAGAAATCTGACTGGCAATGGTGTGTCCTGAGTCATGAAATGTGTGAGCTGGTCACCCAAATAAGCAGGAGAGGAAAACTCACTTAAAGCTTTTATAATCCTGAGCTATTTTTGTTTGATGTCATTTTATAAATCATATGGTACTGGTGCTATAAAACTAAATACACAGTATATAAATAGATAATAGAGAAGTCTGTGGTTTTCTACAATCGTTACAACACGGCAACTGCTATGTGATATTTCTTTCACATTTTAAGCATTTTGAAAAACTAATATTTCCTCTGTTAATTGTTCTGTCTTTATTGTCTCTATCAAGAAGTACTTTTCAAGTTCCAACACACTTTTTCACTGATATGCCATGCTGTGTGCTAAGTATAAAGAGAGTTTCAAAACTATCACCAAACACTTTGGAGCTCACACAAGTTCAGGGCAAATAAAGACACTAGATTCAATCCTGTCTTCCAACTCTTTCAAGAAAATTTCCCCTCTCCTGCACAAGCCCCTGGTTCAAATATGCAATAACAACTACCAAAGCACAAATTGGGTTAGGGCCGATTATATAAATTGAGGAAATTGTATTCTATGGTGCCTGTAATGAAGCCATGTTCTCTCATGCACTCCACTATTGAATAGCTGATTTGGGGGCAGAGGAACAAAGTAGAAACAAAGAAAAACTGAGAATAGCTGTGATTCTTTTTTCCACCAAAAGCTAGTCTCAAATCCAGTTTTAAACAAATGTCAGGGACAAGAAAGACAAAGAAAAATAAACTCACATCATTCAAGGGAATAAACTCAGCACCAGCATGATTGCACAATGATGGAGTCTCAACCAATTAATGTAGATTTCCTTCAAAGTTAGAGTTCATAGCTGAGAAATTAGGACTATATGAAGATAATGTGTGTTTATGTTGGCAAGGCTTTATATCTAATTCTGACATATGAGCTCATATGCTGTATTTACCCACTGATGATAGAAAACGAGAGGGCTTGTTAAGACTGCAGGTGACCCTAACTTGAAAGCGTGCTTAGCAAGGAAGAAGACGGGAGAAGAATTAATAAGTTAAACACTGCCAAGCAGTTAAAGAGAAGCAGAGCACCATTACATAATGACAAGGTTAGGAAGGTTCAAGTCACTGGGCTAAGTGCTTTAGATATAGTTTATCATTTCTTCTTGCAATAAGGCTTCAAGGTAGGTAACATTCACAGAAGAGGACAATATGAAATCCCAAAGAAATGGGACTACTTATATCTGAAAAAGGAGAAAATGTTGTCATCAGGGAGCAGCAACAAAAAATAAGTACCTATGATGTAGCACTATGTATATTTTAAAAGCGGAGTTAGGCTTCAACATTTAGAAACAATGTTCTAAAGGTCTGATTTCAGGTTACCAAGAGTAGTAGTTGTATATTACTTCCTCGTAGTTTTTGAGAGTGGAGATGTCACAGACAGTGCAGACATCTAGGAAATGCCAGTTGGATATATCTATAGCATTTAGGTATAGCACCAAGGTCAAAAGCACAGGATTTAGAGCAGTGGTCAGCAAACTATGACCCACGGACAAAAGCTGACACTCCTGCCCATTTTTTGGGCAGTCCACAAGCTAAGAATGGCTTATACATTCTTAAGTGGTTGAAAAATGTGAAAACAAAAATATTTTAGCACACATGAGAGTTATGACACTTGCAGTCTAAAATCTTCACCATCTGGCCCTTTACAGAGAAAGTTTTCCATCCCTGCTTTGAGTTGTTGGGTCTTGAATTCAAATCCTGATTTATGTTTAGCTAAACTCAATTTCTTTAAACCTCATGTCTTCATCTTTAAATGATACCTACCTTGAAGGTTTATTGTGAAACAAAATGGTAAACTATCTAAAGCACTTAACCTAGTATCTTGAACATAATAAAACTCAAAAAAAGTATAGATACCCTGCTCAGATAAGTCTAAGCTCCTTATGTAACTTTACAGCCTACCAATTGTATAATATGTCATGGGTTCCATAAGCCCATTTAGAATTTTTCAATATCATTATCATACCCAAATAAGTCTACCATGTGGTCCTTTTCCAGGAAAATGGCCAGTGTGTTTATGAGCCAGGCGGTGGTTTAGCTAAAACTAAAGTTCTGTAAGGTATCACCTATTCCATATAAATCAACTTAATTTCAGAAATATTTATTGAGAGTCCACCATGGTCCAGGGACAATCCTAGGTGCTACCCTGGTTCCTCCCTGTGCAGAGCCTGATGGTTGCATTCTCCCTTCTTCCTCACTGACAGAACTTCAGTTTTGTAGGGGTAGCAATGTGCCCAGCTAAAGCAAAGCACTACATTTTCCTACTTACTTTGAAGGTAGGGATGATTGTGGTAATGAGAAGTAAGTGGGAATCCCTGGGTAGATCCATTTTTGGATGGATTACTCCTTCTGCTTTTTGTTCTTAGTTCGTGCCCTTCCTCCTCCCTGAACTGTGGGCATCATGGCTGGAGCTCTAGCAGTCATTTTGTGGTTATGGGGGAAAGGCTTAAAAATTTGCAGAAACCTAGGCTTTGACATCCTTGAGCTGCTGAACCAGCAATGCTCTATCTCAAGACTTCTTCGTAAATCAGAAAAATAAAGCCTTTAATTTGTCTTTTGGTTTCTCTGTTTCTTATAGCCAAATCCAATCTTAACTAATATATCCAACCCCAAGGAGTTCTTTGATCCACATACTTTTTTGGGTCTAGGCATCCAAATATCAAGACTACACTTTAGCCATTTTAATCAGCTTCTGGTCATTTATGCCTGAGTAATATTATGTAATCTACTAGCACCGATCATCAAAAGTGAGGGAAAAAGATAAAGAAATAGGGAAAAGGAATCTGAGATGCTGAACTTTAAATGAGACTCCCTGCCAGCTGACTACCGACAGGGGTGACCTTAATTGATATCTCTGATTTGGGAGCTTGAACTCTGTCCTGCAAATCAGCAATATAATTACTTTATCACTTAAAGACATTTTCAATGGAAACTTCAAACTTCATAAACCTTTGGTTCATCCACTCCTCTGGAAACTTCTCTCTCTTACAATGACTAGATTAAATGACAGGGAGGCTTTATTGATGTCAAGTCCATCTAAGTCATAACTCACTCAGGCAGGTCACTGATTCAAGTTACATTTGAATTTGGCCAATCTTTGTCATTAATCTGATCCTATGGACCTAACTTATACAATTTACATTTGAAGTCAGTAGAAGTCAGTGGGAGGCTTATTTATGTTTTCTCACACAGGGTTCGGTAATGAATACATAAGTTCTTACCAATCTTTTAGTTTATCAATTTATTGTCTGAATCTAAGTCTGTCATCCACCAAACTCAAGCTGTGAAATGGAACAGTAATAAAGTAGTGTTGCTTTATAAGCCAAAAAACTGTAGTTCTAATTTTATGAACTTATAGAATCTAACTTTTAACCTTAATTGAAAGTGGGAAAAAAGTTACTGACACAACTTTGCTGCCCACCTTTAGTAAGAAGTAAACCATATGTATATTTGGAAATCATTCACTATATCACCGAAGATTATATTTTTAGATATGCTTCAAGGAGAAAAAAAGGAAGCAGCCATACATTTTTAGTTAATGGCAAAAACAAAGTAACAGTCTATATCCTCTGATCTTTACATTGGGTAGAGCCTTGGTTTTCCTTACCAAGAGGGCCTGGCGCTTTGAAATCCAAACCAAGGGTTTTTCATGGTTATGACATTTCCTTAAAAAAAAAAATCAATCTGGCTTTTCAAGCACTGGAAACAGGGTCTTGTGAAATGTTGAAACCATAACAAGGCTTCAGCCAACAAAGTTACTTTGATTTTTTTTGCCCAAAAACCTTCCCAGAAGCTTCATCTGAAAATGGATCTAGTAACACTTCAAAGGCAAAGGCCACATAAGAGGCTTTTTATTAACAGCAGGGCTATCTCCTACAGATTTAATTTTAGTCCCCTGAGACTTTGAATATAATCAAGTCACAGAGTCAATACTGAGCAAAATTTAATTTGGTCTTGTCCTAATCAGACCAAAGAAATGAAACAGGAATGACAAAAATTCTTATTTAAAAGGCTTAGAAATATGGGGTGAAAATGTGACCTTTACTCACAACTCAAACACTTTACCCATTGTACTATGGCATGGAATGTGCTCTTTCTATTAATAAACCCAGAATTATAACCAACTTCTAAAGCAGGATCCAATCTGCAAAAACATGAAGGTGATTTGTTCGGAAACAGCATGCTTTTCGGATAACATCGTTGTCAAATGCACATTGAGATCTTCTCTATTCAGATCCTCATTTGCTAAATCATAAGATAAATGTACTCAAGGCTTCATTAAGATATAAAAGAAATACATGCATTTAACATCTCAGTTATAAAAGAAATACATGCATTTAACATCTCAGTTAAATGCATTATCATAGTTTCACAAGTGATATGTATGGTAGGTGATAATAACCACAAGAAACAGTTTTAAAACATGCAGTATAACTTTCAAGTACATTATTGATTTGAAAATTTTGCATCTCCCATGAAAAGCAAATGAGACAAAAACAACTTTAATGGAATTTGTGTCTATTCTTAAACAGGAAATACAATAAAATTAAAAATAAAAACAGAATAAGTTTCATTCCTGTTTATTACTAGGTTGTGTGAGGTGGCAAACCTACATATTTGGGTTTTAACAAGCCCACATCGTTAAAGGTTTTAGACACATCCATAAATTAGATCTCATGTTTCAGAGATTAACAGATACTCAATATCTTAAAGTATAAACTCAGGACTGCTTTTGTTTTTGATAAAAGCCTGATGGCAACAACAATAAATATTATGTAGAACTTTGTATTTTCAGAGTTAAACCAAAGTATCAAATCTAAACTATTGTTGTAAACGTCTGTGGATTCATCCCACAAGCACACTTTTAAAATATAACTGATATCTACTCAAGTAGGAACTAATTTTACCCAAAGCCATATAGGAAGCTACTTTCAAGTAGTAGTCCCAAAACAAAGAGTTCAAATGAATAAAAATAATCTGTCAAATGGAGCTCACTGATATTACTTAAATGAAAACTTCATTTTATCGAACATCAGGGTCTTTTACAGAATAAAGTTCTGCAAAGTTTGAACAACATGAAGTTAACGCATCCTGATTTCTGCTCAGCAGGGAAGTTTATTGCCTTTTCTTCTCCAGCAATGTAAAGAAAGAAAAGTGATTACTTAAACACCTTGGTAAAATTTATAGTTCTGGCAAGTTTTAAACCTTTTAAACCTTTAAAAACTGTAGTCTAGAGCTGTCACATACGCTCACGGAGGTTGTCCGCTGCCCAATTCTAGAGACTTGAATGTGAATTGCAACCCCCTGGAGTCATGTAATGCTGTTTCTAACTGGGAAATACATTTTAACTCTAAATTTTCTTACTAAGAAAAAACAGCCTTGTTCCCCTACCCATAGTAGATTACTATGACTTAAAGTGTAGAGGGGGAGAGGCACTGGCAATTAAGAAGCAATATCCAGGCAGAGATACGAAAACATGCTGAAGAAGGGAAGTGATACCGTTAATAGAACTGAAATCTTACAGTAACTAAATTCCTTCAAAGTTGTGAATTCTGTGCTTATAATATTCCCAACCTGTACACCATCCAACATTCATCAGCCAAGAATGACTGGACCCACGATGAGTAGAGTGCTATGTGAGGTTCTATTTGGGATTATAGAAAATAAACAAAGACATTCCAGTCATGTTCTCATTCTCTATTATAGACTGAATGCCTGTGTCCCTGCAAAATTCGTATGTTGAAACTTAACCCTGAGTGTGATGGTATTTGGAGATGGGGCCTTTGGGAAGTGATCATAAGAATGGAGCCCTCATGAATAGAATTAGTGCCCTTATAAAACAGACCCCAGAGATATCCCTTGCCCCTTTCACCATGTAAGGACACTGAGAAGATGGCTATCTACGAACTGGGAAGCAGACTCTCATCAGACACGTCTTTCTGCCAGCACCTTGATCTTGGACTTCCTAGGCTCCAGAACTGCGAGAAATGAATTTTTGTCACAGTTGGGCCACCAAGTCTATGGTATTTTTGTTATAGCAGTCCGAACAGACTAAGATACCCCCTCTCTCTCGCTCTCTCTGATAGTGAGTCTCTCTGCATGACCAACTATTCCACTGAGCCAGTTTACCTGTCTCAAAACTAAACCTTTTGTTAAAAAAATTAATGTTTTATAAACATCTTTCTAAAATTTATTAAATACAGCTTCTTCAACAGAATGCTTGACCTCAGTTTCTTCACTTATTAAAGATTTAGGTTATATGGACTCCAAGGTCTGCTTTTCAAGTTTTTCTAAATGATCAGGGTTTGCTGCTTTCAACCTAATGATAACTCTTTTCCATGACATCCTGAGGCGACCAGGGTTGGCTCAAGTTTATTAAATCATATGCACACTTACACACAACCAAGCCTGCTTAAAACTCTACGAAAAGAGGCTTGTCCTGTGCAGTGTTAGCTTTTGAGGAGAAAGAACAGACTTAATGACATCTGTGTTGCCCCGTCATCAGAAAACCTCTCTTTCTCCCTTTCTTTTAGCTTCATTTTTCAGAAGAGGTAACTTCACCTGCTCTGCCTACTTGCAGATTAGTGGAAGAAAATATTTCCAGCTCCTTTAGCAGCCCCCATCTCAAGACATTCACATGGGAGGTGTATTTTACTAGAGATTTAAAAGGCTAAGGCCACAACCTACTTCCTCTTTATTTCCTGTAAATAGAGGTAGGAGGATATCGCTTACAATTTGTCCTCACAAAGCCGACCTATTTAACTCGTTGTAAAAGTGGATCTGCAGATCCAGACCTGTCTCTCTCTCCCCATGCTGGCAAGCCTGAGCATGTGAGTCTGTTTTCAGTTCAGGGGAAGATAACATGCTCCATTTGCCTCAAAACCTAAGGCTCATATTGTAGCTTCCCTGAGAAGCCCAGCAAGGAGGGAGAGAGGAGATAAGGAGGAGGTGAAAGAAGAAAAGTGGGAGTTGCTGTCATCCTGTGCTTTTCCATTAATCACTAAAGCTAATGTTTTATTTCCTTTATGTCTGCAATTCCTTGACCAGAAACCCCAAAGTAAAAAGGATTGATAGGTCATCTCCAGGTAAAAGAGATGTTACTGTGAAATCACTGCAGGGAATAAACAAAGAGTTGTTGGGAGAAACCTAATTTTTCAAGTGGGATTCCTAAGCCAAGAGTCTACCAGATGGAGAAAAAGAACACTTCTCACTGGGAACAGATGCATTTAGTTTCCACACATTAATAATTTGTTCTAATACCAGTCACTTACAGTTGGAAAATTCTGAGCATTAAATATAGCATTAAGCACACACATAGGTCTATGGATTGTTAAACTTCAAAATATGAGATAGATATATAGCCCATATAAGAAATATCTATTGCTACTTACTCCAACCATTTCTGCTCCATTTGTTTTTTAAAAAGCTGTTGACATAATCTTTTTTTTTTTTTTGGCGGTACGCGGGCCTCTCACTGTTGTGGCCTCTCCCACTGCAGAGCACAGGCTCTGGACGCACAGGCTCAGCAGCCATGGTTCACGGGCCCAGCCGCTCTGCGGCATGTGGAATCTCCCCAGACCGGGGCACGAACCTGTGTCCCCTGCATCGGCAGGCAGACTCTCAACCACTGCGCCACCAGGGAAGCCCTGTTGACATAATCTTGAATGTAATTTAGAAAATCTCACCATTACACTTGGAGAACTGCAACGTCAATGATTTGAAAAATATAGATTACATTAAGTAAAAGGAAAGATGAGTTATTTTCCTGAAACCTAAAAATTTGAAACGCTAAGTGTTTGTATTACAACACTTACAGTTTTGCTCGACTTCTCCAAACTGTGACCCCATTTCAAAACTGCCATCAGACTTCCTGCAAAGATTGTTGCTGTTACTGTGAAGTAAACCCCAGTTATTCTAAAACTACCTTGGGGAAAATCTCACACTCCCCTTGATTGGAATTTGCAAGAAAAATATGAAAGAAGGGCAACAGAATGATACCTGAACTCAGGAATTCTCAAAACTCTCAAAAAGAATTGCCTTTAATACCTGACTTAAGCTCCCTCTTGTATAACTGGCTTTTCTTTGGTCGTTTGAGGAGAACACAAGCCCCCAGCCTCTGAACATTATTAGCCTCACACTTATTTGTTGTTGTATTTTTAAAATATATTTTCAGTGGAGGAAATGGTTTGGACTTAGTATGTGTGTTGACCCTTCTTATGTTCACTCAGCCCAATGCAACACACCACCATCTAAACCGAATTTGATTCACTTCATTTTGAACAATAAATCAGCATCCACTTTAGGGACTACTCTGGTTATATTATCACATGACTATCCTGGGGTATCACAGGTCAAATTATACTCTCAGCTCCACACATATTCTAATACATTTCACACTGTGCCCTAACGAGAAAATTCTGGTTCCTAGAAACAATTCGAATTTCTGATCCTTTGCCAGTAGCCACTGTCCCTGCAGGCTTTCACTTAATGCATTTGGGCATAACTGTTGATCCTTAACTGGAGTGCATTCCTCTGGACTAAACAGCTACCAGGTAGAATTTGGGTAATGGAACCACCAGTCATGTGCAAGAAGAACATTAATGTTCTCTGGGTAAGTCAATTTGAGTCCCTTATACACGGACCTGTAATAAATGTTTTGTTTCCCCTCCCAAATCTATTTTTTATTTATGAGGACACCCAATAGTATGGCACCTGGAGCTTTCTATGTATTATTCATAGGTCAGAAATGATTGAAATAAAAGTATCTTCATCTGCATGAATTATTCAAAAGTTTTGTTGGATATTCATTAATACTTCAAAAGCTCATTTAAAAAACTCTGTCAAGTTTTCAATTATGTGCTTCCCTAACTTCACCACCAAAAGATCTACCAACCTACTGCAGTTATAACAATTATTCTTAGGCCAAGCCATGACTGCTACACATACTTAAATGCCTATTTTATTTCTTAGTGATTATAACTCGTTCAGGTCAAGATAGTGAACTTGTACATTTCCTAGTAGTGTCCCCCAAATCCATGGGGCCCATTTATGAAAATTCTAAGGGAAACTGATAAAATGAAGTCTGCATTGTTACCTTTGAGTCTGATTAGAAGTGTTTATAATATCTATCCTTTAATGATTCTTTTCCCATATTTTATCAGTGGACTAAATGGAAAATCTCAATAGGACTAAAAACAGTAAAGAGATTGAAGTAGTAATTTTAAAAAACTCCCCAACAAAAACAGACAAACAAAAAACCCAACCTACATAGTTTCACTAGTGAACTCCACCAAACATTTAAAAAATTAATACCAATCCCTCACAAATTATTCAATAAAGAAGAGAAAGGAACACTTTCCAATCCATTCTGTGAGGCCATTATTGCCCTAATACCCAAACCAGAAAAAGACATCACACACACATACACACACACACACACACACACTCATACACACACACTACAGACAATAGTCCCTAAAAATATAGACCAAAAAAAAAAAAAAAGTCCTCGACAAAATACTAGAAAACTGAATTGAGTAAAATATAAAAAGGATTATATATCATGACCAAGTGGATTTATCCCAGCAATACAAGGCTAGATTAAATCTAATAAAACTTAATAAAATTTAAAAATTAATCACTGTAATACATTCTATTAATAGAATGTAGGACAAAAACCACATGATCATCTTAACTAATATAGAAAAAGGCATTTGACAAAATCCAACACTCTTTCATGATAAAAAACACAAAAAAATCTAGGAATAGAGGGAACTTCCTCATCTTGATAAAGGGCATTAAGAAACCCCTTATAGGGCTTCCCTGGTGGCACAGTGGTTGAAAGTCCGCCTGCCGATGCAGGGGAAACGGGTTTGTGCCCCGGTCTGGGAGGATCCCACATGCCGCGGAGCAGCTGGGCCCGTGAGCCATGGCCGCTGAGCCTGCGCGTCCAGAGCCTGTGCTCCGCAACAGGAGAGGCCACAGTGGTGAGAGGCCTGCGTACCACAAAAAAAAAAAAAAAGAAAGAAACCCCTTATATTTAATGGCAAAAGCCTAAGATCAGGAATAGTCCAGTACCAGGAACAAGACAAGAATGTCCATTGTTGCCACTTCTATTCAACATTAAACTGGAGGTCCTAACCAGAAAAATTATGCAAGAAAAGAAATAAAAGGCGTTTGAATTGGAAAAGTATTTACAGATGACATAGCATGATAATAAGGAATCCACTGAAAAAAAATTATAACATAAACAATTTGAGCAAGTGTTCAGGATACAAGATAAATATACAAAAATCAACTTGCATTTTTATACACCAGCAATGAACAAACAAAAAAATAAAATTCAGAAGGCAATCCCATTTAAAATAGCATCAAAAATACTTGAGAATAAATTTAATAAAGGAAGTACAAGATTTATACATTGACAATTACAAATATTTTAAAAGAAATTAAAAATTTCTAAAAAATGGAAAGATAACCCATGTTCATGGATTAGAAGTCTTAATATTGTTAAGACGGCAATACTTCCCAAATGATCTACAGACTCAACAAAATGCCACCTGCCTTTTTTGCAGACATTGATAAGCTGATACTAAAATTAATTTGGAAATTCAAGGGAACTAGGATAGCCAAAATAATTCTGAGAAAGAACAAAGTTAGAGGACTCATACTTCTTAATTACAAAACTATAGTAACCAAGAGAGTGTAGTATAAAGATAGCCATATTAATCAATGGAGTAAGATTGAGATTCTAAAAATAAACCCTTATATTTACAGTCAATTAATTTTTGACAAGAGTGTTAAGACAATACGATGGGGGAAATGATTGTCTTTTCAACATGCGGTGCTGGGATATCCACATGCAAAGAAGGAATTTAGTTCTTTAACTTGGACCCTATACAAAACTTAACTCCAAATGGATAATAGACCTAAGTGTAAGAGTGAAACTATAAAACTCTTAAACATAGGAGTAAATCTCTGTGGTCTGGAGTTAGGTAATGGCTTTTTAGATGCTACACAAGTACACAGAACAGTGCCTGGCATACAGTTGGGTCTTATTTCTTTATTTTTTAAAATCCAGCTAAATCTTATTTATTGTTTCTTTTTATCTGTCATTATCAGAAATTTGAATATTGTATTCCTAGGTGTGTTTAATTTTCTCACTTAGGGTTCTCTGAACTTCTTTTTTTAATTAATTATTATTGGAATATAGTTGATTTACAATGTTGTGTTAGTTTCTGCTGTACAGCAAAGTGAATCAGTTATACATATACATATATCCACTCTTTTTTAGATCCTTTTCCCATATAGGTCACTACAGAGTATTGAGTAGAGTTCCCTGTGCTACACAGTAGGTCCTTATTAGCTATCTATTTTATATACAGTAGTGTGTATATGTCAATCCCAATCTCCTAATTTATCCCCCTGCCCTTCCCCCTTGGTAATCATAAGTTTGCTTTCTACATCTGTGACTCTGTCTTGTAAATAAGTTCATTTGTACCATTTTTTTAGATTCCACATATAAGCAATATCATATGATATTTGTCTTTGATTTCCTTCACTCAGTATGACAATCTCTAGGTCCATCCATGTTGCTACAAATGGCATTATTTGTTTATTTTTTATGGCTGAGTAATATTCCCTTGTATATATACACCACATCTTCTTTATCCATTCATCTGTTTATGGACATTTAGGTTGCTTCCATGTCCTGGCTACAGTGCTGCAGTGAACATTGGGGAGCATGTATTTTTTGAATTATGGTTTTCTCTGGATATATGCCAAGGATTGGGATTGGTGGATCATATGGTAGCTCTATTTTTGTTTTTTAAGGAACCTCCATACGGTTCTCCATAGTGGCTACACCAATTTACATTCCCACCAACAACGTAGGAGTGTTCCCTTTTCTCCACATCCCCTTCACCATTTATTGTTTGTAGAATTTTTGATGATGGCCATTCTGACCAGTATGAGGTGATACCTCATTGTAGTTTTGATTTGCATTTCTCCAATAATTAGTGATGTTGAGCATTTTTCATGTGCTTTTGAACCTAAGTTTTACCAGTTTTAGAAAATCTTCAGCCACTATCCCTTTAAATACTGTTTCTTTCATTCATTCCCCTCTCTTTCTAGTACTCTAGTTTCCCAAAGTTTACACCATTTATTATGCCCCAAATATCTATTAAGTTTTTTTCTGTTCTTTTTATTCTTTTTCCCCTCTGTGTTCCAGATGTGTTTTTTATTGATCTGCCTTTTGATTTCATTAAACCTGTGTTCTGATATCTCTAATCGTTTTTAATCCAACCTAATGAGTTCCTAAGTTTAGCATTAGTAGAATATCCACTTGACTCTCTCTGATGGTTTGAAAGTCTATATAAAATTCTCCATTTTTCAAATTTCATCTTTTTAAAATTCATATTTCTTTTAATTTTAAATATGTCCATTGTAGTTAAAGTTCTTGTCTGCTAACCCTACTGTGTGAATTATCTGTGTGTCTGCTTCTACTCTCTAATAATTTTCCCTTGATTTTCTTGCCTTTTCACTTGTCTTTTAAGTTTTCATTTATATATCAAAAATTGTATATTTAAGAAAGAAAACATAGGCTGAAGTTGAAAATCTCTTCCTCAGAGCAGTTTCATCCTTTCCACAGTTAGGAAGATAGTTTGAGGGGTTAAATACTTAATCCAGTAAGGATCTGCAATCCATCAGGGATATTTTGCATTGTCTGTACAATTCAATACATCTCTGATTTAAATGTTTAATGGTGAGACTTGTAGAATGTTTATTTCAGGCCTCTCCCTCTAGAAGGATTTTGTTGCATCAGCAGTGAGACAGTGTACAAGATTTCACTCTGCTTTTCCAGCCCAAGATTAATCTCAATTTTACAAATGTTATGATTTTTATCATTGATCCATTAAATCCTCATAACCCTGAGAGGAAACCCAGCAAGAGAATTATTAAAAACTTTCCCCAAATTACTCATCCATTAGTGGCGGAGCTGACATTTGAACAAAGAAAATCTAGATTTAGGGACCATGCTTTTAACCATTACACATCTATTACTGCCTTTCATAAATGCTCTAAATGTTCAAAAATGGGAATTTGTTAAATAATGTAGCTTTCTAAGGAAAATTATGTAACCATTAAAATTACCATGTAGATCTATATTCAGGCAGAAATGAGAGTATATATATATTGTAAAGTAAAAAAAGAGCGAGAGAGAACAAAACTATATTATATGGTTTAATTTTTTGTAAAATAAAACAGTGTAGTATGTGCATTCATGTACATGTGAACATATGAAAAATATAAAAAAATATACATCCAAATAGTAATGGTGGTTATCAGCAAGCATAGGGCAATGGGTGAATTTTTACTCTATTATCTGGTTTTTTTTCTCCTTTTGTTTCTATTTAGCAACAAGCATGTTTTACTGTTTAATTTTTTCATTTGTAAAATAAAATTCATTTAATAAATACTACAAAGAGTAAATTGATGGATTAAAAATCTAACATTTTTCTCAAAAATATAAAATAAAAGTTCCTGATGGGTCACATTTTCCTCTTTAGAAATAATGATAATTACAAGCTAGGAACCGTTCATAAATATAACACACGAAAAGAAAATCATAGGTAAATACTGGAATGACACAGTGAGAAAGCTGTACAAACAAAATAACCTTGAGGTTAACATATGTAAAGACACATGAAATTAGAAATAAACAAAGGTTGATAACTAGAGTTGTCTTAGCAGAGAGGTCTTTCACCGATCTGAGTTGTAATTGATGCATTGTGTTTACAGCTCTACACTTTGGGCATTTCTGTTTTCTTAAAAGTACCACGAGAAAGACTGAGTTATTAAATCATACATTCCACAGGATAAATTTTTTATTATTTTCACTTTTTAAATCCTCTTTCTTTTGGGATAACTCCTATTTTATATAGAATTTAATCAGCACCTCAAGATTGTCTGACATCTTGATGGCCTTTAATCTATAATGCATAAAAAAGTTATCTTAAATCCTCAATAATCATTTCCAATTTTGCTTTAATCTCTACATTTTATCTTCCATATTTGAATGATAACTCTTTGTTAAAAATGTATTATATGAGATTGCTAAAGACCAAAATGAGTTCCACATCCAAGTGATTTGGAATACCTGTCTCCAAAAATCTAATCTCTTCTTGCTGTTCATCATTTACCCTCCTGTAATTGACAAAATGAATGCTGGTTTTTGTTTTTTTCAATGAATGATTTGAGAAAACTGAAAGTCATGGTTATGTTGGGCAAATCAATCAAGCACTGGAGAAGAAAAACTTCTTTAATGACTTTTATATCTCTCTTTTTGAGTATCTACTATGCGTAAGTCTAGTAGGTATACGTGGTAAATATATTCAATAAGAAATAATAATGGACTGTTTATTATGCATTTGTCTATTTACCAGGTATTGTGTTTAGTCCTTTACTAAAGCAAAATAAGAACACTAGCCCTGTTTTCAAACTAGAAAACTAAGTGTTTAGTCCTTTACTAAAGCAAAATAAGAACACTAGCCCTGTTTTCGAACTAGAAAACTAAGTCAGAGAAGCTGATTGCCCAAGGTCATAAAGGAGCTAGAAAGTGGTGGTACCAGGCTGCAGAACCAGAGTTGGTTTAACTCCTATGCTCTATAATTTTAAACTGCATTGTTTCCATACAAACAATAAGTTTCACGTAAACTTGCTAGGAAAATATAATTAAGTAGAAACCAGAACACAATGGTTTTGAGATTCAAAAATGATAAATATAATCGTTTGACTTTCTTTAGTTTTGACAACCGCGTTTTCTGTTTAAAACCATATCAGCAGAAGGAGAATTGCTCAAATATTTTTTAAAATGTTTATTCCCTCATCATACTTATTCCCAAATAATTCTATATAAGTAGGGGTTGTAAATAATGTAATAATGTATACTTAATGTATAAGTGGGGGTTGTACATAATGTATGACTGGCTAGAACCTAGAATCTGTCCAAATGTATTTAATTCAGCCAAAATCAATATTAAAAATCTGTTTCAATATTTTTGGAAGAAAAGTTTACACAATCTTGATTTAAAGATTCTCTTACTTGGTTTAAGCCATTGCTATGACTATTTGTAAAGGTTTGCTCACAAATATAATGCAAATAATAAGACTAACAGAAAGGCTTTCCTTTGCAAAAGTCAAGTAGATGATGGGTTTTTTTTTTTTTTTTTTTTCCAGTACGCGGGCCTCTCACCGCTGCGGCCTCTCCCGTCGCGGAGCACAGGCTCCGGACGCGCAGGCTCAGTGGCCGTGGCCCACGGACCCAGCCGCTCCGCGGCATGCGGGATTCTCCCGGACCGGGGCACGAACCCGCGCCCCCCGCATCGGCAGGCGGACTCCCAACCCCTGCGCCACCAGGGAAGCCCAAGATGATGTTTTTAATCATCAATCTTCTGTTGAGATAGATGCCAGAAAGGAAAGAGCAAACATTTTTTGTCAAAGTTATCTCTCCACCAGGCAGTTAATTTACTATGTGTAGCCTCCATTTTTGAAACCCAGAAACCAATGTGATCAAAAACAAATCATAGTAATTAGAATAATCTGTTTCAAGCATAAAGCTAATTGGGATTTCCTTTGTCTTTGGCCCTGATAGTCTTTCCCAGGTAAATCTCTACACTAGCACATAGCACGATGCCTGGCACACAGTAAGCACTGAACAAAAATATTTTTGAATAAATGCATGAATCATTGACTATCACAAAATAGACGTAAGATGGCAACAACTCTGAAAAAACTAGTAGAATTAATTATAACCAATGAAATAGCACAAATTATTCAAAATGTATACAACAAGACCTTCAATGATGTTCCATTAGTAGTGATAAGATAATATCATTTAGGGTGCAAAATAAAAATTCTCTTTTAAAATTTGTGAAATCAAAAGAAATATATACATAATTTGCTTAACCAACCAAACTTTATTTGTACTTTATCTTCTCTGGGCAATGAGGTAAAAAACCAGTTTGGAAAGAATTTTAACCAATACAATCACTTTCAGGGTACTTTCATTTCCTCCTCTTCTGAGTTTCATTTTTTTTAATCTTCATAATATACGTAATCCTTCCCAACAACAAAAAAGTCATTTTAAAGACAGTAACTTTTTTAATATAGATTTTGATTGAATTTTGGTTAAATATTATTCTTCCTCATAGCTCTGACATTTTTCCAACCTAGTTCCTTAATTTAACTGGTAATCAAAATCATAGCAAACTTGAATATTCTAGATCATTGATTAAGCTTGATCAGAATTCTTAAAAATTATTAAACACACAACTAAACTGTCATAAAATGGATGCTGATATATAAAACTAATTTTTCAAATGTTCTGAAATATAATAATTGGATGACTATCTTAATCACTTTTGATGCTCTCCATGGCACGTGGATTCCCCTAGTGAATATAAAATAAAGAGTAGCAAAAACCTATCTTATTTTGCCTCATTCTCACCACAAGAAAGATGAAAACTTTGCAGCACTGTTGTATAGTCTGAATCGCTTATTGAGATACAAATGAATTTTCCTTGACATAGTACATGTGTTGCCTCTGATCCACTCCTCAGATATGAAAGTGGTCATTTAAATCCAGTCTTCACTTAGAGTTTGAATCTCTCAAATTTCTTCCATTCCCCAATTCTTGGTATTTACTGAAATGTGTCTTCTCAGTTGTTAGAAAATGAAGTCTATTTCTGGCAGAAATCCACCAAAATTTGGTTATTTATCCCAAATGGATTCAAAAAGAAGTTTCCCATTTGAGTAGTCAACATATTTTCCTATATGTTCTATTGAATTAATTGTGGTTTTGTACACGTGCTTATGTGTGAACATCTGTTTGTCCGACCTGACTGAAAGGATAGCAGAAAAGAAAAAGCTTAAGAAAAAGAAATGAATACCAGATTAATTCCTCCAAACTGGAGACAGCAGCAGTAAAGAGGTGCAAGGAGCAGAGAATCTGTAGTGTCCAGAAGCAGAGGAATCTGCTTCCTGCCTGCTATATAGTACTTCCAGGAAAACAGCCAGACAAATGAGAAGCAGAGGAGAGCCTGTGTACCTGAAGGACCACTGAAGACCACAACACTGGACATCTCAACAGCAATGTTCAGATGAAATCCCACCTTCACACAGGGCTGGGACTAGAGAGAGGTGAGTGAGGCACAAAAGGTAAGAACAACTCAACACACATGAATTGAAGTTCTATTCTCTGTCAATATAATTCTAAGCTCTGCCTCTCAAATAATCTATCCCAAAAGGATTAAATAAGTAGAAAGTGGTTAAAATAAGATAAATATCATTAGGGAATAACAAATAAATCCCTACGGGGCTCAAGAAAGGGGAGATTACACCTATGGGGAATTGTACATAGAGATTACCCCTTTGGTGCTTTTCTCTACATAGTTCCAGCCCCCTTTTTCCCAGGACATGATAGAATTGAACTCTGGCTCCTCTTTAGTTGATGGGCCCAAAGGACTATTTCTGGCCAATGAGTTGCAAGTGGCAGTTATGTTTGTTACTTCCAGGCCAGAGCATTTAATTGCTCATGTGAGATTCTGCAAAGCTCTCTATTTTCCTCCTCTGGCATCGTAAGAAGCAACTTTGAAATGGTAGTCTCTGAAGAACTACAATTAATAGGGCTTCTCTGCTGCTCCATAAAGTATATGTAGTACAAGCAGGAAACAAAACTTTGTTGTCTAAAGTCTCAAAGACTCTGGAGTTTCATTTTACCTCGGCATAACAAAACCTAACCTGACAAACTTCAGTGTTCAAGTACAGCTTATTAATAGGGTTGGTCAGATAAAATTCTGGACTCCCAGATGAATTTGACTTTTAATAAACAATGAAAAAATAGTAAACTGTGTCCCGTGCAGTATTTGGGACATAGTTATATTTTTAAAGTATTCATTGTTTATCTGAAATTCAAATTTAATTGGACCTCCTATGTTTTTACTTGCTAAATTTGACAACCCTATTTATGAAGGCAGTGGATCTGTGACGAGTTTTAACTCATTAATAGAATTTTGACATGTAGGAAAGATAAGCAAATGCTCAGGTAAAGGGCCAAAGAGCAAAAAGTACAGAAGAATGGCCAAAGATCAGGAAGTCAGACTTAACTGAAACACTGTGTACCTGGGATGGCAGTTACCCTTGCATTTTGCTGTTTCTTAGGGTTCCATCCTTGGTACTACTCTCATTATCGTACATGCTTGCCCTAAGCACTGTCATCCACTCCAGCCATCCTCCCATCTGAGCTGGAATGGGACAAGAAATGTAGGTTGGGCTGTAACCCACTTCTATAACCTCCTTTCTGTTGAGAGCCACCATGTCTTGCCTATATTCTTACAATAGCCCCCTAACCCTGACTCAGCCCTTGCTCCCAGCCCTACAATGTGTTTCACGATAATGACCACAGTAATCATTTTAAACAGAAGCCAGGTCATGTCACTCTTCTTGCTCAAATGTTTCAATGGCGTCTGGCTCACAGTAAAATCTGAAGTCCTTATAATAGCCTGCAGGCCCTTCAAACACTCTGACTCCATTTACCGCTGCTCTCTCCCATCCCTGCGTCAGCCAAACAGCCTCCCTGGTGCTCCTCAAAGGCACCAGGCATACTTTCTAGCGTGGAACCTGTGCACTTGCCCACTGTCTTTATCTGAATACACTTTTCACATAATTTTTTTTTGCTCCACTTCCTATCTTACTTCCTTCAGGCCTCTGCTCAAATATTCTCTTTCCACTGAAGCCCTTCTTCATAGTTATGACATTGAAGCCCTCACCTCTTGTCAAATATTTTTCTCCATACTTTTATCACCACATTATATACAGCATTTAATTATTCATTTATTTTCTATCTGCTCCCCCAATAAAATGTAAAATCCACAAGAGTAAAGGTTTTGTCTGCTTTGTTCATTTCTGCATCTCCAGTGCCCAAAACAGCAACTTGCACATACAAGTTACTCAATATTTTTAAATGAATGAATGCATAAGTGCTGTGGAAGATAAGAATAGCCTTGGATGATTTGAAGTCAGTAAGCATGTTATCTGAGTTGTGCTTTAGCAAGATTAACAACATAGTGTAAGAGTAGTTGGCATACCCCGAATAAATAACTTTAGAAAACAACCTGAACCATAAAATAAGTGTACGGAAGTCTAATAAAGTTATGATTTTTTTTTCCAAATGCCTCTTTCAAATGTATTTTGTAAATACCTAATACAAAATTTTTTAAGAAAAATACATGCTCCAACTTTCCCAATGCCATAATCTTCCCATGAATAATCCATGCAGAGGAGATAGGAAGTTCATTGTGGAAGCTATTTCTGTAGTATCAAAAGAGCAGCAGTGTGCAAATGGGAAGAATATGTAGGTAAGAGGTAATAGTAAGATAAACATTTTTAAACTCAGCAATCAATTGGATAAGGAGAAAATTGCAGAAAAATTTTCAACATAACTGTGGAGTTTGAGACCCATGTGATTTCACTGAAAGTTGGAATATTCAAGCCTTATGGGCACTCCTGCTTTATTTTAATCACCTACTGAATTCCATAATCTACTATCTCTTAGCAGACCATGTCCCAATCAACTTTGCTCATCCCTATCCCATATCAATGTTTAGCAAACTATTTGCATTATTGCAAGAATATAAGCACAGTTTTGTGTTTTTGTTTTTGTTTTGTTTTGTTTTGCTGTACGCGGGCCTCTCACTGTTGTGGCCTCTCCCGTTGCGGAGCACAGGCTCAGGACGCGCAGGCTCAGCGGTCACGGCTCACGGGCCCAGCCGCTCCGCGGCATGTGGGATCTTCCCGGACCGGGGCACGAACCCATGTCCCCTGCATCGGCAGGCAGACTCTCAACCACTGCGCCACCAGGGAAGCCCCTAAGCACAGTTTTATTGTAACCTAATTTTCAATAAGTAGGGAAATTCTTCCATGAGATATGCTACTTTCATTTTTATTAGTTTAATTTTAGATATTTATTATAATTTTATTTCAGCCATTATATTTCTTATTCATAGTATTAAAAAATAATTAGTGTGATGATTTACCATTAAAACAGGTAAAGTAATATAAAAGTCTTAGAAAAAAATATGGGAGAATTGAACCATGACATTGGATATGGCAATTATTTCTTAGATATAACACCAAAAGCACAGTAAACAAAGGAAAAACTAAATAAATTAGACTTTATCAAAATTAAAAACTTTTGTGCATCAAAAGATATTATCAACAGAATGAAAAGGCAACCCACAGAGTGAAAGAAAATATTTTTCAAAGCATATATCTGACATGGGAATGATATCTAGAATACATAAGAAATCCTACAAGTCAATAGCAACAACAAAAAAAACCACCTGATAAAAACATGGGCAAATGACTTGAATAGACATTTCTCCTAAGAAGATATACAAATGGCCAATAAGCACATGAAAAGATGCTGAACATCACTAGTCACTAGAGAAATGAAAATCAGAACCACAATGAGATACCAGCTTCACACTCATTTAAAATGGCTATTATCAGAGAAACAGAAAATAACAAGTGTTAGCAAGAAAGTGGAGATATTGGAAACCTTGGGTATTGCTGATGGGAATGTAAATGTGTGCAGCTGCTAAATGGTATGGTAATTTCTCACTAAATTAAACATAGAATTATCATATGATCCAGAAATGCCACTTCTGTGTATAGATCCAAACGAATTGAAAGCAGGGACTTGAACAGACAACTGTACACCCATGTCCACAGCAGCATTATTCACAATAGCCAAATATGAAGCAACCCAAGTGCCCACCCATAGATGAATGTATAAACGAAATGTGATACATACATACAATAGAATATCATTCAGCCTAAAAAGAGGAGGAAATTTTGACATGCTGTAACGTGAATGAAAACTTCGGAACAGTATGTTAAGTGAAATAAGCCAGTCACAAAAGAACAAATATTGGATTATTCCTCTTATATGAGATTCCTAGAGTAGCCAAATCCATAGAGACAGAAAGTAGAATGGTGGTTGCCAGGGGTGGGGGAAAATCAGATGGGGAGTTAGTGCTTAATGGGTACAGAGTTTCAGTTGGGGAGGATGAAAATGTTTTGGAGACAAATGGTGGTGAATGTTGCACAGCAGTGTAAATGTACTTAATACCATAAAACTGTACACACAAAAATTATTAAAATGGTGAATTTTACGTTATGTATATTTTACCATAATTTTTTTTAAAAAACAGATAAACTGTACCCAATGTACTGTACTCTACCAGATTCACACTTTTTGCAGCTTTGAATTCAAATCCTCTCATTAAAAAATACAAAAACTGGTAACAACACTATACACTGAAGAAAAATAATACAACATACCGTAATCCATGGCAATGCCCATTAGTTGTCATCTTAGTGAGAAAGATGAGAATCAAGAGATTTGCCCTAATCTCCCTCTCCACCCCTGTCCACACTCATCTCTCTTCATTGAGAAAAATCTCCAAACCCAGATCATATAATTATGTAGTAATCTTTCCTCCTGATAAATTCTCTTTTTCTCAGTAATTTAATATATGTGGTACAAGCCTTTAATATCCTCTCAAGTGTCCTATTCAACTTCTCACCTGCTACCTTCATCATAAAAACCAAAACCGCAGACATAAACTGGCTCATCTCCTGACCCATTTAGAATTTTATCTACATTTAAACCTGATACTATGCAATTACCTTCATTCTCAGAGGATGAGTGATTCTTGTGTGATTCATTAATCCTTCCACTGGTATCAACTCATTTATTCATTTAGGAAATATTGAGAGTCTACTATAAGTCATTTCATTTTCTGCCTTTTCCTTGACTCATTTCAAAATCTATTTATTTTCCTTTTTTTCAATTTCTTGATCTCTCCTGGCTCTGAATATGTTCAAGTCATATCCAGCCTCAAACAATATCCTCCCTTGAATCCAGATCCACAGTTCTCTGAATTTGCAGTTCTTTCTTACTAAAACTCTTTTACTTTCTTTTCTTAGACAATCTTCTTGAAATAATATTTTACACTAGACTTTACTATTTCCTCTCATCCCACTGGAATATGGAAGCTTCCCACACAGAAACTGCTCATCCAAAAGTCATCAATAATCTCCATGTTGATAAATTGGATAGGCACGTTTCAGGCCTTATATTATTGGACTTCTAGACTGCACAGGTCACGCTGACCTTTGTTTGAATCCTTTGTAAATGTTTTACTCCCTTCGTTTGGTGGTTGGCTCTCTCTTGGATGACGATATCTTACCTCCATGGCCATTATTTATCAAGCTACTTTGTGACTCTTCTGTGTCCACTCTTTACGTTTTGCCATCTCCTAGGGTTCTTCTCTTGGGGTGGTATTCTCATTACTCTACATGCCTGTCCTGAACCCTCTAATATACTCCAGCCCTTACTCTCCCTAAGCCTCATGCATATGTTCAAATGCCTGATGGACACATGCATCTGCACATCCCACAAACACATCAATTCAGCATGTCTAAATTGTATTTATCATCTTTTCTCATAATCTTAATTAATGACACCTGTCACTCAGACCAAAACTTGGGAGTTATCTGACTCTCTCTCTTTCACATAATCACTTTGACATTGTGTTAAGATTATGTCCTTAACACATTTCAAATCCAGGTCCCTTTTCCATATTCACTAGCACTGCCTTAACTGAATAATCATCATGGCCCCATAAATCACTAGTGGAGCCGTCTACCTCCCAACTGCCATTCTTGCCTTAATTTCTATAAACCCATTCTCCTTACTTCAGTAAGAGTGATCTATTGATCTGATTGAACTGTCTTTTCCACCACTTCAATTAACAATGAATCCCTACCATCTCGACTTTGGAAACAGATAGAATGATTCATTTCAAATGATACTGTAAATTTATATAATCTCTTTGGATATTAATCTAGCAGTTCTTATTAAAGGGCATTAAAAATATTTGTGACCTCTGAAATAGCAGTCCAAGTCCTGAGAGTTTGTCAAAAAAATTCAAATGGAAAAAATGTGTATTTTCAAATATGTTCTTAACACTAATGCCTCAGTAATGTTCTCAATAATTTAATTCACAATAGTGAAAAAAGAAGTATATTGATGGGATAGTGTGTCTCTCAGAAAGCCTAAAGAGGAAGACTGGATCAATATGAAAGCGTTAAGAAAGTTAAGTAAAACATTTCTCCAAATTATTATACACTGCACTTCGACTTTACACATTGGAAAACAGGAAGAAATGAAAACAATTGTTTTAGAGTATAGTAGTTTGCTACAGCTGCTATAACAAAATACTACAGACTGGGTGACTTTAACAGCAGAAATTTATTTTCTCATAGTTCTGGAGGCTAGAAGTCCAAGATCAAGGCATTGACAGGTTCAGTTTCTTCCATGACCTCTCTCCTTGACTTGCAGATGGCTACCTTCTCACTGGGTCCTCACATGGTTCTTTCTCTATTTGGTGTCTCTGTGTCCTAATTTCCTCTTCTTATACGGATACCAATCATATTGGATTAAGGTCCACCCTATTGAACCCATTTTAACTTAATTGCCTCTTTAAAGTCCCTATCTCCAATGCAGTCACATTGTGAGGTACTGAGGGTTAGGGCTTCAACATGTGAATTGTGGAGGGCTACAATTCAGCCCATAACATAAAGTAATGGAATTATAGTTGAAATTTTTTTTATTATTTTGTCTTGTTAATATGATAATCAAGTGTTAACATAAAAACATAAAAAACAAGAGCTACTTTCCAAGAGAAGTTGCTATGGGATGAAGTGAGGATTAAGGAGAAGTTTTAATAAACTTACATTAGAGAATTTAATAAAATCTGATCTCTTCCCCTACTTCCTGGCAAAAAGAGAAGTGAAGAAACACCAGGAAGAAGTCATGTTATTCCATGAATACACACAGGGTTCAGGAAATGTGCTTTTAATTCTATAAGCTTACTGTGGAATATCAATAATATATATATATATATATATATAATATATATATTTTTTTAAAGAATTGTCAAAGTGGAAGGAAATTTGGGAATTGTGTAAATTAAAATGCTTTCAGCTGCAATAAACAAGAAATACTGACTAAAACTGACTTAAAATATAGGAAAATTCATCTTAAACTTTATGCAAACCAGGAGTGGCTTCAAGGTTGGTTGACTCAGCAGCTCCCCTAGTGACCAGGTTCCTTCAATTTTTCTGCTCTAAGATCCCTTGTACTCACTTCATCTTTCATCAAACAACTGTTTCAGTCATGATATCTGGACATAATGTCATACAGAAAAGAAAAATTAAGTTCTAATCTTGAGGCAAACTCTTTAGAAGGAAGACAATTTCTCCAAAAGTTTCCTTGGAGACTTGCCCTAAAATTTCATTGTTTTATTGACCCATTCATTGACAAGAGAAATGGGATTGTTCTTGGATCATTCAGGTCCACCACTGTATCTGGGTTGGAGTCAACATCACCTGAGACATATAGCTGTATACAGAGAATGGTGTCTACCTGAAAAAAATCAGAGTTATTTTATAAAGGAACAAAGTGGAGGACAGAGGTAAACAACAGTGTTCCTTGTCTGCATATGAACACACTAAAGATGATATCCAGAGTTGCATATTAACACACTAAAGGTGATATGCAGACAGAGTAAAAACCTTGTCCAAGAATCGAGTGACAAGGCCTACCATTGATGCCCATGTCTTCTGGAATGTGGAGTGCCCAATGAGAATACTGGTTAATCCTCTCAACTTTTGTAATACAATTATCCCCAGGAACACACTGAAGGCATGGCCCAGACGTGAAATACTAGTGAAGTAGTAAAGACACTCTTCTACTTTCATCACAACCTACATCTAAGCTTAGCGATACAGTTCTACCGTACCACACAAATTAGTGTGGATGCATAGGCCTACTAGCTCTCACTAGAAAGTAGGCCTTCCCAAAAAGAAATCAGGTGGTGGGTAAGAATTAAACTGGAAAATTGATCCACGGGGATGGCAAAATGCTTCTTGAAGCTCTTAGTGTAATCGACATCAAATTCATTTAGCAGAGTTATGTTGGTGAAGGCAGTGTGGAAAGTTCATTTCCTGACATTGTGTTTTGTTGACTGTTAAAAACATTTTCAAACACTTCATTGTAGAGTAAAAAGTACCCTAGATTTGGAGCAAGATATACCAAGTTTGGAAATTGGTTTCGCAGCTTACCAACGTTGTAAGCACGTAACTATTCAGAGCTCTGTAACCCTCAAATGGGAATTGAGTCAAACAGAATAATAACAATAACAAAAATTCACCACCCTCCAAAAAAAAACTGTCACAGAACTGTAGTAAAGAAAAATGGGATAGTATAAATGAAAACATTTAGGAGCACAGCTTAGCACTAAGATACTTCTGCCTTTGATGCAGAAGGATCCAAACTGCCAGCATGAAGCAAGCAATTCAGAGTTAAGGAATATATCCATCCCATCTATTCTTTAACAGTAATTACATTATATAGTTAGTATCACTGCCATTTCATAAAGGTGCAAGCATTTCAGACCTCCTTATTCAGAAAAGGAAAAAGGTCACGAATAGTAAAGTTCTGGGACAGATGAGCTAATAGATCAGGTAATAGGAACCCAGTGCATATTTTATCTTTAGGATTGAACGTTACATCCCTATAGGAAACAAACAAACCAGAAGGAAATCTCACTTCAAGATTAATTATGATACACAGAAATACACTAAAGGAAAGAAGATAATGAAAGAGTAAGAATTAAATCCCATAATTCTAAAAAATTTTACCTACGTGTTCCAACAATATTTTTTTCCAACAATATTTGATGTATATACTACTACAAAATTAAATCAGTTCTAAGGTTGAATCAGAGTACTAGTAAAAATTAGGCTTTCTGTAGGAAATGATACAGTGTTTTACTTGTCTATAAACATTCAGAGGGCAAATAATTTTTAAAAAGTGAAAATAATTGCTCCTTAGAAAAAATACCGTTTATCATTTTTATCAATCTCAGTTTTATTTTTCCTATTTTGGTTAAAATATAGAAGAAGAAATATGACAACTAGCTAAAGAAATGTTCCTTAAATCAGAGGACAAGAAGAAATTTACAAAGCATTAAAAAAAAATCCCATGTAATTGGATATCAATTCCAATTATATGAGAAAAAAGATTTGAAGTCAATTTGATTTTTTCTCCCAGACCTACTAATGTATTTTGGTTAATTTATGCATGTACGTCTCCATGTAGTTGAATCAGTGCTATTAATTTCTAACGATGTGAAGCCTCTTTTATATGTTACGTCCGTGTATAAACTAGTTCTATTTCATCACAAGTTATTTCTTGGTATAAGGAAAACAAATGAATTTGGTATGTTCAATTTATTGTTAAACACTCTCTATTCCAATTAAGTTTTTATTGTTTTTCTTTCTTTTGATTTCAAGGCATGCAAGCTGTTTATTATTTCTTATTTGATGTGTTGGTTTGACTTGCTTTAATAATAGATTTTCACCCTTATAATGCCTATAATAAATGCAACCTGATTGTGGTAGATTAATGTTTTAATATCTTTAAATTCAATTTGCAAGTATTCCATTTAGTAATTTTGCATTCTGTACTTGTAGGTAAGTTTGCTGTATAAGGTTTACTCTGTCAGATTTAAAACTGGAAGATTTTCATACATTTACTTGGTATCTTTTTATAAAATCTTTTCTGATGCTCTGAAATAAATTATATATTGTGAAAATTACCATTTTTCGAAAGTTTAGAAGAACTTGTTATGAAACTAGTCAGGTTCAAGCCTTCTTAGTGTAATTTTTGGCAATTTTCAGGGTCTTCCATAGTTAGTATTTTTGATAATTCATGCCTTTCCAAAAACATAAATTTCTTCACAATTTTCTTATTTACTCACACATAGTTGCATACTTTTTGTTTTTCTTATAACTTGTTGAGTACAATGCTTCACAATAAATTCTTGAAAAGAGAGCCTTTGTGGACAGTCTTCAATACTGAAGATAATGATCCTCAAGGTAAAGTAAGGAACAAACTTGATGAATTGGTTTTCAGGATTCCCATGGAAATGTAAGGCAAAACTCAAAAGTCAACTCATTTAATAATGACGCAGATGTAGAGAATGGACTTGAGGACATGGGGAGGGAGAAGGGTAAGCTGGGACGAAATGACAGAGTGGCATGGACATATATACACTACCAAATGTAAAATAGCTAGCTAGTGGGAAGCAGCTGCATTGCACAGGGAGATCAGCTCAGTGCTTTGTAACCACCTAGGGGGGTGGGATACGGAGGGTGGGAGGGAGACGCAAGAGGGAGGAGATATGGGAATGTATGTATATGTATAAGCTGATTCACTTTGTTATACAGCAGAAACTAATACACAATTGTAAGGCAATTATACTCCAATAAAGATGTTTAAAAAAAAAGTCAGTTCATTTAAAATGCAACCAAGTTATGATCCCAGGTGCGAGGATTGAGGACCTCATTTAAATTAAGAAAATAATAATTCCTTACCCTTATTTTAAGAATAATGAACTGTGTCCATAAAGTAAACTGGTTCGCTACTTCTAACAACAGTACTTCTTCACTTTTTCCAATGCTTAAATCGCCCTTTTTCCAGTCTCCTTCTGTCTACAGGACATACCTGCCTATCCACAGCAATGCAGCTGCGACCAATACTATGCAGTACTGTAGAGCAGCAAAAACTGTTTACTACTTTTATCTCGGCCTTTGATTTCTGTCTCCTCCCTTAAGTATACCTGTCCACCTCTTCATGGCTGCTGAGGCCTCCCACTAGAGTACCTACCACTTGACCTCCTCCAAGCAGCCTCTTTCTCTCAATATTTTCATTCCAAGCAGTTCATCATTAAAGCACCATTTTTTGCAGAGAAGCAATAGAGTACAACAGTGAAAAGTGCAGATCTGATGACATCACAGATATGGATTCAAACCCTTCTCAATGACTTTCCTGCTGTGTGAACACAGGCAAGTTATCAAACTTCATTATATCTCAATTTTTTATCTATAAAATGAGGAACATTGTGCCAACATCACAGTTTTATCAAAATGATTAACAATAATAATTCTCTGAAGCATAGTTATAAGTGCTTTGCATTTCTTAAGTCATTTTATCTCCATTACAAGTCTATTAGGGAAATGTTACCTCTCTATTTTGAGATGAGAAAACTGAGGTAAAGGGAGGAAAAGACTAGTACCCAAAGGCATACAGGGGGTTAAAGAATAAACCTGAAATTCCAACCCAGGTAGTTTGGTTTTCAAATCCCTGCTCTTTCCACTCTGAAACAGCTGCCTCTCATGTATTAAAAAGGTGACGTGTGTCAGCACATAGTGCCCCACCTCACTCGTGGGAAGCACTGAATACATGATACTTTCCAAGATCTTCAGTCTCTTACTCAAAACCCTTAGGGCCAGATGTACTTCAGAATTACGATTTTTTTTTTTAGATTTTAGAAAGGCAATACAGTACCTTTAACACATGTTATGTAACACCTCCAGCAGGGTCTGGGGCAGCACCCTATAATCAAGCATATTAATATTTCTGCAGCAATCAAAACATTCACACTAAGTGGGATAAATAAAGAAGACTATAAATAGCCTCACCTCACTTCAGGACAAGTTTTACTGCAAATCAGTTACTAAAAAATGTTCTTTTTCCAGAGCTTCCCCCTCTGCCCCAGGATTTGAGAATTGAGGACAAGATATTGTGGGCTATTTTGTGCCAGGCACTGTACTGGGTGCTAGGGACATGTGATGTCTAACAGTAGACCATGAGAGACAGAATGAAGAAGTTATTCGGACCTTCTATCCCCAAACAGATTGTTTTTTGCTTCTTACTTCTTCCAGACCCTCTCTGATGGAACAGTTAGCAATCTGATCACTAATTTGCTGTAGTGTTTGTGGCTAAAAAGAGCCCAACAATGTTACCCCTCTCAGGAAACATATTTATATGTTAACAGAGACATTCCAAAATCACAGTGCATTAATTGAAAGGAGTGACTCCACTACTAGAAGTTTTCTTACAAGTTTCATAATAAAGTAACATAATGCAGAGATTTTGGTGACCTTAGCTCAAATATTCCCCACAAACAGACTACTAATACATATATCTCAAACCTAGATTTGACAAATCCTTTGTGCTAAGTAGGAGCTTCTGTAACCATGATCATTTCTAAAACAAATTGTAGTTTATTATAGCAGATATCCACCATAATAAAAATATTTAAACTTTCTCTTCAGTGTCCAATCCAAAAAGTAAAAAAATACAAAAACCACTGTGCCCAATGCACCAAAATTATCAGTCATACTCAGGAATAAAATAACCAGTGACTGGAAAGACCAGGAAACGACAAGATCCTAGAGATAAAAGCAAACTACATCTGAAATTTCTGTAAGGCTTTAATGTGTCTTTGAAATATTAGCTACACGTTAGGAATTTCAGCATAATCATTATGCTTCTTTTCAAGTCCAACTGAATGATATCTTTTTCTTCTCACCATAAAGAGATGTAAGAATATGAAATGTCAGCTCCCCTTGAGATGGTCCCACAACTTTAGTAACAGAAATCTATTTTAACCTGGAATGTGAAAGTAAACTGAATAATATTCTTGTCTTAAAATATTTTGTTGATCAAAAAAAAGTGAAGCTGCTACTATTTTCCAGTTAAAAAAAATATAAGTAAAGTCCAGATTGTCCAATAAAAAGTTGCTTTGTTTTTAAGAAACTTGTAGTTCAAGTTTGCTATTCACTGTGTACACTTCTATAGGCAAACATTGTATGACAATTAGCCATGAAGGGGAAGTACACTAAGATGCTCAAACAGAAGAATCTTGCCTCGATTTGTGTAATTCCTCCTTCACTGGTTGTTCTTCTATTCTTGCCCTTGTCCTTTTATCCATCCTTAAGTGGCTTACCAGGCTCTCCACTATCTCCATCTGCTTTGCAATCTCACCACCCACTGTCCCTTTCAGATTCTCAGAGCTCCAGCCTTGCTCAGCTCCATTCTCTTCCTCAAGAGCATCACACTCACCCCTCGTCCCCCTGACACCCTCCCTCTCATAGCTCATACACATTTCCTTCACACCCACTTCTCCTAATCCATACTCTTCCTTCAAAGGATGGACCTAGAGTCTGTCATACAGAGTGAAGTAAGTCAGAAAGAGAAAAACAAATACCGTACGCTAACACATATATATGGAACCTAAAAAAAAAAAAATGGTTCTGAAGAACCTAGGGGCAGAACAGGAATAAAGACACAAATGTAGAGAATGGACGTGAGGATACGGGGAGGGGGAAGGGTAAGCTGGGACGAAGTGAGAGAGTGGCATGGACTTATAAATACTACCAAATGTAAAATAGATAGCTAGTGGGAAGCAGCCACATAACACAGGGAGATCTGCTTGGTGCTTTGTGACCACCTAGAGAGGTGGGATAAGGAGGGTGGGAGGGAGACTCAAGGGGGAGGAGATATGGGGACATATGTATATGTATAGCTGATTCACTTTGTTATAAAGCAGAAACTAACACACCACTGTAGAACAATTATATTCCAATAAAGATGTTTAAAAAAATCTATAAAGTTTAATTCCTGTAGGTTTTCTCTGATTACCTTGGCTTGATTAAATCCACTTTCTATATGTTCCCTGTATACACACTGTTATAACACATCATATTTGCTTGTAATAATTGGTTCATGTTTTCTAAATGTAAATTCTATAAGGACTTGTGTAGCCCCATTAATGACACAGAGTCTTCCATTTTGTAGAAACACAAAATGAATAATTTTAATAATCATACATCCCTTTGTAGGAGCTGAACATTTTTTGCACTGTTCAAGAGCAGATACTTGGTAGTCCCAACTTCATCATCTAGTTGAGTCTCCACAGATGTCGATCGGTTAGGCTAAGGAAACCTGGGTTAATGGCACTGGATTTAATCACTAACAATAATATCAACCATTAGATAAGTACCTTCTACGTGAAGTCAATTTATATATTTTTCTCACTTAACCCTTACTACATCTCCCCTTTCAGCAAGGGAAGTGAGGTAACTCCCTGGAAATCAATAATTTAATTGGCAGAGCGGATATGTAAACCCAGGTCTAATTCTGCCAGGCACTTCTTTTTACCTTGCTTTACATTACGCGATAGAATGTGCTGCCACACAGCATTTTTTTCCTGAATTAAGGAAATGTAGGTAGGAGTCACCAGGCACAGTGATCTCTTTTAATTATCTCACAGCGATCTCTTTTAATTATCTCACAGCACCTAAGAAAGGTTATATTCAAAATATTCATCTAGTCCTGTAAGACGCATTGATTAAAGAGACACACATATCTCAGTGCCTGCCTGCAAAATGATCTGTGAATCCACAGAGACAAAACAGAGTTTAAATACTTGTGGTGGTTACATGCCCAATCCTCACTATTCAGAATCAGGGCTGATATTCTCATGAGAAATTTTTAGTATGTAAATATCCATTAATGGATACATGAATGCAGGCTATCTCTGAAGGGATAGAGGTATAGAGCTGGAAGGATATAGAGAACATATCTGGAATGTTAAGAGCAAATTCTACATCTGAAATGATATAAGATCTGTCGAATTCTCATGGAAGAAATAGAATAATCAAGAGTTACAGGGCTTCCCTGGTGGCGCAGTGGTTGAGAGTCCGCCTGCCGATGCAGGGGACGCGGGTTCGTGCCCCGGTCCGGGAAGATCCCACATGCCGCGGAGCGGCTGGGCCCGTGAGCCATGGCCGCTGAGCCTGCGCGCCCCGAGTCTGTGCTCCGCAACGGGAGAGGCCACAACAGTAAGAGGCCCGCGTATCGCAAAAAAAAAAAAAAAAAAAGAGTTACAAAAACGACTTGATGTGTAACCCTTTATAGGAATGCTATAACAGATGCTATATTTAACCAGATAATAGAGGACAGAATTATGAAAGACATCTTTGGACTGGCACAATGGTAACACATTACTAAGTTTATGTGATTTATTAGTTTGCATATTTATTCAATTTGTATATATTTCTGAAAACAGAATGCTATAAAATCTGCTATCTAGTAAATAAATGTACTATCATAGTCTCCTATAAATGTTACTTTAGTTATTAATTTCAATTTCATTGTAATGCCAATAAAGAAAATAGAGGTGTATCAGTGGAGTCACAGTACAAAAGAGCCTACAAATCCTAGACTATTGGAAATTTTCTTTAGGCATCTCTGAGAATGATTCTTGGAGTTCTAGAACCATCTAGTGCGTTTTAAGGAAAAACACTGGGCTCTCCCTCACCATTCCTCTATGCGTCTGTACTCTACTCAAGCCAAAATGATTGCCTTATGGGGCACTCAAACTCGAGGCATTCTCAGTGTTGCCCCCTTTATGAAGAACATATTGCTTCTTACTCTTCTGCCTACTTTGAACCTGTCATTTGACTCAGCTCAGGTGTTGCCTTCTCAAGGAAATCTCTCCTGATTTTCAGGTCTGGGTTAGATGCTCATCCTATGGGTTCTTAAGACATTCTGTGTATCTCTCTCATAAATTTACCAAACTGTGTAATTTGTTTACCTGTCTGCTGCAGCTCCAAATCCCAGTTAGACTGTATGATTCTTCAGGCTAGAGATAATCTCCAGTACCAATAGCACTTAGGAGGCATAAAGCCCAATAAATATCTAATCAATTAATAAATAAAAATTAAATTGGACACAATTTTTCTCACTGATAATTTCTCTCTGTGGTGTGCATTAGAGTTTAGACATTAGAGGTGAGATTTTTGATAATTTTACCTATTCCTTTAAAGCAGAAAGATTTATGGAATTCCCGACCTGCTACATCTTCAGTGCTAAGAGCTTCATTTGTGCACACTGCTATACCTTAGAAATGTGCTCTTTAAAACTGGTACATTCATATTTTTTATAAAGTTAACAAATGACCACTGTACAAAACTTAGAAACATGTAATCCTTTTAGGATGAAAAAGTAAATGATCTCAAATCTCTATAGCTCAGTTATATAAATAACTTTTCACTAATTCTTAGAATTTTTTTACCATATATTTAAGTTGCTAATAATATATGAAATAAGTAGAATTTAAACCTGCTATGAGAATATTTTATAAATATTTTTCCATATTACTAAGATTTTTTCATACATATTATTTTTCACAGTACAGTAATATTTCACCATGTGGATTGTCATAATTTACATATATCTTTTATCTCCCTTTGATGGAAATTAAAGTTATTTCAAATTTTTCACTAATATAAAATAATTATTCAAGGAATATTTTTGTGCAAAGATTAGTTTCTTCATATTGAATACACTTTCTTATAATTCATCCTAAAAGTAAGATTACTAGATTGAGAAACAATCTTGGTTATTTACAAAGTTGACAGCATTTCACTAGTCTTTTCTATGTTTGAAAGGTCTGCTGTTAAGCGTGAAGACATTCTTTTCATGTTACTTTTTTAAATTTTTTAGCTCTTGATTCCTTATTCTGTTATGGAATCATGTGATCAAACCCCTCAAATGTTATCTTGAATGGTGGCCAAACTCAAAGGCACACAGAGTTGAACCGAATCCTCATTTCATAAAATTTTCCCATTTTGGTCCTGCAGTTTAACTTAGATACCTGAATCACAGGTGCCATTTTCCTTTCATTAGCCATTTTAACACCTTTCCTGCAATATGTGACTCCACAGCAATGGCTTTAAAAACACACAAATGATATCATCTCCTTTTAAAGAAGTGCCCAAAGGACAGTATTTATGAAAGATACTCCTTGAAACTATATGTTTTGGGGAAGGAAATTGGAAGATAAGCAATTTTCCTTTTTGTTTTAAATGGAATTTCTCAGAGGCTTAACACACAATGTGCACTGTGAATCGACAAGTGGAGATACAGTGTGACTCATTTCTCAAGCAGAATTTGTTTTTTATGATGCAGCATCTCAAAGGACTTGTGTACTGAAGAACACACTTCCTCTTGGGGAGATTATGCCCTTAGTATGACATTGCCATTGTTTAAAGCATTTTTAGAAATCCTCTGTTGGAACCAACTTCAAGAGACAAGTTACCAAACACCAGAAAAATCAGTCTTACTGAATTACAGTTATAGCGTATGCTCTTTTGTTCCAACCTCTTTCTTTGTTCTTATTTTCTCAGCTGTATTCCTTCACCTGTCTATTCCTCACTTACTGAACCATGCGGAACTCACAGTGGGGCATGCTGGCTCTGCTTGCAAGGAGAGTTATTTGCAGAAGAGACACAGTGAAGGCCAAAGGGAATGACTGTGGAACCAAACTGAAGGCAGAGGCAAGATGCTACTTTGCCCCAAGTACATCATGGAACAGACTGCTTAATTTAAGTTTAATTGCCCACGGACTATTGCCTGCCTGAAAATAGCACAACTAATAACATAGGAATGCATATACCCATATATTTTAAAACGCACCTGAAATAAGATGCATCTCTATATAGCTCATTAGCGGTTACGGAGTTTTCCTCAAATAACATAGCCTTTACAAGCAATTATTTAGTAATAATTAAAAGTCTTCTTTTTTGCAATCATCATACCTTTCTTGAGTAAAATATACTAGGAAGAGACTATTAACATGCAAGCAGAAGTTGTATAAAAGCCAACAAGAAGAGAAAAAACTACAGGGATATGTTGGTCCAATAACGTTTGAATGAAAATGGTATTAAATTTTACCCTTTCTCCACCTCTGGGACCACAGAAATCACCTCTGGCAAGGACCCAGCCATCTTTGTTGTTGTTCTGGCAGTGGTGTCACTGGACAGCTGGAGAAGTTATCTGTCTCTATTTGAACACTAACTGCTTCAAAAATTAGTGCTGAACTATCAATTATTTGATAGTTCAGAAGTGGAGAGAGTTGCCAGTGTGTGATGTTCTCCAATACCAGCAGTGTAACAATGCTCAAGAGTCCTCTGTTCCTTCTTGTCTGACAACCATCCCAGGGAGCCACTGAGCTGCGGGAAGAAAGGTTTCTAGTTGCTCCCCTCAGAGATGCATTTGCAGGTGAAGCAGTAGAAGTCTTTGGAGCACTGCATGCTGGGAAGTATACCTCACCACTTACGAAATAATCAGTGGCCAGTCTGTCAGGAAACACTTCTTTGAGGACCTTCTGTGTACCAGTCTGTCCTAGGCATCAGTAATTCACTAAACAAAAGTAATTTCAGGGCTTCCCTGGTGGCGCAGTGGTTGAGAATCTGCCTGTCAATGCAGGGGACACGGGTTCGAGCCCTGGTCTGGGAAGATCCCACATGCGCGGAGCAACTAGCCCCATAAGCCACAATTACTGAGCCTGCGCATCTGGAGCCTGTGCTCCGCAACAAGAGATGCCGCGATAGTGAGAGGCACGCGCACCGCGATGAAGAGTGGCCCCCGCTTGCCACAACTAGAGAAAGCCCTCGCACAGAAATGAAGAGCCAACACAGCCATAAATAAATAAATAAAAATTTAAAAAATTTTTTAAAAAAGTAATTTCAGTCTCCCCTGTGCTTCATGATCTTTACTCCCTTCATGTCTTTCAGAGAAGCATGCAATGGTATCAGGAATATTATCTTACATCATTTCAACACAGGGTCTAAACTTAGTGGAATTACAGTCAAGGCAATGATAGAAAGTTGTCAGCTGTGCTCCAAAAGCTATTGACAAAAATGCAAATAATCTCGGAAACTCTCCCACAGCCTCCTGGATTTTCTACCTATGATCCAATGAAAAGAGGCTCTCCTGTCCCAAGATCTAGGGATACAACAAGCATTTGAAAGATGCCAATTATTAGACTAAAGATTTTGCACATCAGCCTGCTCTCAAGCTTCATATGATAATAGTTACCATTTACAGAAGGCTTACTTTATGTTAGGCATTCTGCTACACACATTAAATGCATTATCTCATTTAGTTCTCATATCATTTAATCCTCATAATACCCATCTTATGAGGAGGTTCTTTTACAAATAATGAGACAAAATCTTAAAGAAGTTAATTATATCATCCAAGATCATGCAACTAATATGTTGTAGGGCCATATCCAAATCCAGCTCTGTCTGATGCCAAGATCTCTACTCTTAGCCACCACAGTATGCTGCGTCTTAAGAGAGGTTATGCTAGAACATAAATGGATTAGGAGGAAATTCAGGACAATTCTGAATCTTGGCTGCAGAATACCAAGAAAACTGGAGACTAAAGGTGGAAGTAGAAGTGGAACTTGCAGAAAGAGATGTCCTTCTTGGGGCCAAGATTTGTTTAGTGCTCCTGCCTGTGCTTATAGCACAGGGAATTTCCCTATTCTCTTTTTTCTTCTACTTTCATTATTTCTAAATATGAGACAGAAACCGCAGATTCTAGTGATCAAAATTGTGTATCCAAAAATTCTAAACGTAGCCAAGATAATTTTCATAGGTCAATGCAACAGAAAGATATCCTCAGATCTATGAATACCCACAAAAATATATCATACTCAACTCATTCCTAAAAACTAAATTTTAAAATATATAGCATATCACAAAGAAGTGTTTCCAAATTGACTCAAAAATGAGAAATAATGACAGAAAGTAATAGTGGTCATTTTTTAAACAGGTACAAATATATCTGAAAATTACGACCATAAATATAGTTACCAATTATGTACATATAATAAAAATAAAAGATATATTCATTATAAAATGAATTATTGTTTACATATATGGCATATCCACAAAACCTAAAACAATAAACTGAAATAATATTTCTATCAATAAGGATTCAGTAAGATAACTATACATATGATTAATATACTAAAAGTAGTTCTTACTCATATGCCATCAATAACTAGTTAAAATGTAATGGAGAGCAAGATCCCATTCACAATACCAACTAAACATAAAATATATAGTATAATACTTGAAGTAAACACATAGGACATATATGAAGTAAACGATAAAATTCTTTTTTGAGATGTAAAACCAGATTTGAATAAAATCGGAAGGTACTGTGTTCCTGATTACAAAGATTAAATATTGGATAAAATAACTCTCTATACCCCTATGACTAAAATTATCTTAGAGGAAATAAAAATAAAATAATTATAGTAAATTTCTAATAGCCTTTGGGGGACAAAATGGCTATTTTCTTTTTTCGTATATTATATACTCCCTTAATTGTCCATAATAAGAACATTTACTTTTATGATTTAAGACTACTTTTTATTTTAAAATTAGGGTTTCCTGGGCTTCCCCGGTGGTGCAGTGGTTAAGAATCCGCCTGCCAATGCAGGGGACACGGGTTCGAGCCCTGGTCCGGGAAGATCCCACATGCCGCGGAGCAACTAAGCCCATGCACCACAACTACTGAGCCTGCGCTCTAGAGCCCGCGAGCCACAACTACTGAGCCCACGTGCCACAACTACTGAAGCCCGTGTGCCTAGAGCCCATGCTCTGCAACAAGAGAAGCCACCACAATGAGAAGCCTGCGCACCGCAACAAAGAGTAGCCCCTGCTTGCCACAACTAGAGAAAGCCCGCGCACAGCAGCGAAGACCCAACACAGCCAAAAATAAATAAATAAAATAAATTTATAAATAATAAATTAGAAAGAAAAATAGGGCTTCCCTGGTGGCACAGTGGTTGAGAGTCCACCTGCCGATGCAGGGGACACGGGTTCGTGTCCCGGTCCAGCAAGATCCCATGTGCCGCGGAGCGGCTGGGCCCGTGAGCCATGGCCACTGAGCCTGAGCATCCGGAGCCTGTGCTCCACAACGGGAGAGGCCATGACAGTGAGAGGCCCGTGTACCACAAAAAATAAATAAATAAATAAACTACAATGATCCCCTATCTTAAAAACACAAATTTGTCCTAAAATTATTCCGTTTTGAATACTATGATTTATTTTATAATTTTTATTTTATCTACTATCTCACAATGGTTTTTCCTAAAAACAATAAAGTTTTACTTGATGTTTATAATATATACAATATATTTGTATAAATGAAGGCTTTTCCAATTCCTTCTATTTGCATGACCACTATAATGTATATATGTTTCTTTAAATGTCTTTCTCAGTCTTCATATTTGCCACAATTTAGAGAGAATATCTGAGCATAATTAGGTTTTAGATGTAATGGTCTTCATTACTGCACTGGTTTGATAAACTGTATTCTAGGTAGCATGAGGAAAAAGTCACCTTGGATATTTCCATTATATTAAATGAAATGAGATAACAATGATGAATAAGAATCTTTTTTTTTTCTGTTCTTCTTGTCTATTTTCTTGCTGCTACAACGTCCATTCTTCAGCGTCTTTTCTTAGAACACAGCACCCTTCACTGAAGGCCCCGTTTCCATGTAATAAGCAGGACAATCAGTGCCATCTATTATCGTCAGTCAGATAATACAGTCCTCTGTAAAATAAGGACTAAGCATTTGGTCCCATTGGCAATGTCTCTGTGTAAAAAATTAAAGCACACTAATATGTAAACATTATTTCAGCTTGATGCTGTTACTTTATTGGGGAAATTTAAGTACCACAAACATCTGTTTAACCATCAATGTTCATGTTCTTACAAATGTATTTTCAGTGGACAGATGATAAATTAAAGTGTCACTGTTCTCCAAGTGATGATTTTCTAGGATTTTGTATTAATGTTAGTCTAACAAGCTTCTTATAGCAATGATAAAGTCACACATTACACGTCGGCTTTGAATTTCTTCACTAGGAATATATATTTGGGGACCAGAAGAGACAAAAAAGTAGATAAAGAAGGTGGGCCCAAAGAAGGTAAGAAGAAACAATGACTTTGTAGGGAAGAATCATAGAGGAATACATCCTTGTAGACAAGAGAACTAATGGAATTGTTCATATGGTAATAAAAACCCACTGAGAAAACTACCAGACACTGCATGACTCTGGAGAACAACAACAAGAACGGAATGGTGCCCCTATGCAGAAGTTCGTAACTAGTATGGGCAAGAAGTCTATATACATACAATCAAATTCTAGTGGAAGATAGTATACCTCATCTCCTTGGCCAAGTCTCATTAAAAGTGATGAAAAAATATCACAGGGATAGAAAACAGGAAACATTGCTATCACTGACCCAGAAATATTAAGATATAAAGCAAACAGAATTGAACGAATCGAGATGCAGATTCAGGGGAGAGGGAGAATGGAATTCAATACAGGTGCAAGAGGAAGCTTTTCTGGGAGTTGGTCCAATTCTTCCCACAGAGATCCAGAAGCCAGAGGAACCAGAGGCAATGGGCCCTAAGACAAGGAGCTGGCTGTGGGACAACTCCTTGGAAGTTCCTGAATTACTTTAGTGGCTGGCTACAGAATTTTCCCTCAGGATATAGCCAGCAAGAATAGCTCTCTAAATTATGTAGAGATTCAACAGTAGAGTAGACAGTTTCTATTAGGTGTGTTGGTGTGATAGAGAAAAGTAAAGTAAACTTCTTAGTACCTCAGATTTCCTCAAAGAGCATGGAGAAAAAGAAAAGAGAAAGGTCACCCTGCATTAACTGAAATTCACTAAATTTCTTTCCCTAAATACAGCTTCCTTTCTTAGGCCTTGAGAGGGTCCCTAGCTTGCCCACCTGCTCCTCCCTACACACCCTGAAGGGAATTCTTTGTTTCTGCATGATCCTGCCTATCTACCCACATAACACTATAATCACCCCCACTCTCTTTCAAAGGAAAAGATATTTCAAGAAAATAAATACTATAAAAAAAGAACAAAGGTGAAAGAATAGAAAAAAAATACCCATACAGGGACCAGAGTTAATACCAGAAATGAGACAGAACTTTAAAAATTATTTAACTGGTATCTTCACAGAGATTCCTGAAGACACTCTATCCATTAAATGAGAACATACTGAAATGGAAAAGGAGAAGTCAGGAAATAAATGATTTACTGGATACTACAAAAATGTTGCCCAAATGGAAAAGTCAGTGTACTGGGTTAAATGGTATCAACCCACATGCATATTCACCCCAAACCTCAGAATGTCCTTATTTTGAAATAGCATCTTTGCAGAGGTATTGTAATTAGTTAAATTAAGATGTGGTCATACTGGGTTATTAAGGGCTATAATCCAAAAATTAGTGTCTTTATAAGAAGAGAAAACCGAGAGAGACACACAAGGAAGATCAGCTTGAGAAAAGGGTGGCAGAGATTGGAATGACGTGTCTACAAATCGAGGAACACCAAAGATTGCCAGGAACCACCAGAAGCTAGGAGAGAGCCATGGAGCAGATTTTTCCCTCAAAACCTTCAAAAGAAACCAATCCTGCTGAGACCTGGATTTCAGACTTCTAGCCTCTAGAACTATAAGAGAATAAAGTTCTGTTGTTTCAAGACATCAGGTTTGTGGTAGTTTGCTACAACAACTCAGAGAAACTAATACAGCCAGTTAAATGCTGTAATACTGTATCTACAAAGTGATAGAGAAACTCAGAGGAAGAAATGAACTGCTTTTGAGAGAGTTTAGAAGGTGTCAAGTAAGACTTGATAATTATACAGGCTACTGAAAGATGATTGAATCAACCTGTTACATAGAGGAGGAGAAAGTATTCTAGGCTGTGAAAACAGTGTGCACAAATGTGCAACAATGCGAATGCATCTCGTATTCAGGAATGGCAAAGCATGCAGTCTGACTGGTAGAGCTGTGAGGGCTATTATGTTTATGGATGATGGGCAGATTCTGGAGAGCCAGACTAAGGAAAATATAGTTTAATATGTAGCCAACGGAAAGGGATAAGGTTGTAAGCAAGAAAATAGCATGGTACATTAATGCTTTAGAAGGAATTACTCTGCCTTGGATCTGAACACACCATCTTCTTCCCAGTTTAACTCCTTTGGTGCCTGTTTTCATTTCTGTTTTTCTTCCTCACTACCTTTGCTCCTTCCTGGACTTTTATCTAAAGGAAATATTTATTTAAAGCAATTTTCCAAAGAGTATTTTAAAGCCACAGAATCTTATTGGTATTTTTGAAATCCCCAGTTCACTTTAAGCTTCTAGCTTTGGAGTCTACATGAGCTACTATATTGAACTAGTCAGTTCCATTTCATAGAAATTATGCAAAAATTAATATTATTTTCTTGGGCTTTAAACCAAAAAAGCTGACATTTATTGTACAGAGGACTTCTTACTCCTCACCACCTTTTTATGGTGGTGAATTACTGCAACAAAAAAATTTAAGGGGCATACTCTGCATCTAATTTCACAACTATAAAATCTATGAAATAGCTATTAATAATCGAGTAATTGGTACTGAAGTATAAAAGATAAACCACAAAACATAATACAAAATATTATAGGGCTTCCCTGGTGGTGCAGTGGTTGAGAGTTCGCTTGCCGATGCAGGGGACACCGGTTCGTGCCCGGGTCCGGGACGATCCCACATGCCGCGGAGCGGCTAGGCCTGTGAGCCATGGCCGCTGAGCCTGCGCGTCCGGAGTCTGTGCTCCGCAACGGGAGAGGCCACAACAGTGAGAGGCCCGCGTACCGAAAAAAAAAAAAAAAATATATATATATATATATATATATATATATATATATAAAAAATAGTGTTAAATCCCATGAAAGAATAACTGCTGATTTCTCACATCATATAACCACTGACCCTTGAATTAGAAAAAAGTCATAAAGTTTGTCTTGTTCCATTGTGCAAACAGAAACTAGGGAGACATTCTTGACGTCTCTCTCCGCCTCATTCACTGCATGTAATTAATAGACAATTCCACTTTAATTATGTTCATTTTACTTCATCCTTCTGGCCACTGTTTTAATTAAGATCACGGGTATCTCTTACCTGGATTACTGCAATAACATGCTAATCTGTAGCTCTTCTGAGAAACTTGTACTCATTTTCCCCAGCCCAATCCCCTCTTCAAGTATAAAGGTTTCAGAATAATATTCCCAATTACAAACATGCCTGCCATTGCTCTGCTTAAAATCCTTCAAAAGCTCCCCACTACCACCAGAGGAAGACCTGACCTTCTCAACAGAGCTTACCAAGCCTCTGGATCCAACCTCAGCTTCTGTCTCCTGCCCTATCTCCGCATCCCTCACGCAATGCTGTAGCTGTCCTGAATGATTTACAGTATCTTGCACAGGCCTTGCCTTCTTTCCCTTTTAGGACTTTGTTTCAGCTCTTCTCTCTAAAAAGTCTGGCTATTTCCGCCTCTTCATCTTCTGGTACCAACAGAGGCGTATTTCCTCCAGGAAGTCTTTTTCCCACCTTGGCAAGACTACGTTAACTTCTACTGGAGCTCTCCTGACATTGCACTATCATTTCCCTTCTGTTCACCTCCAGGACACCACAACTCCTTAAAGGCGGGAAATATGCCTTTACCTTGCCACTCGTAAAATGCCTGTATATAATACATACACATTAGATATTGTTCTAATTAATCACCCTTTATTCATTAGGGATAGAATTACTCCTACAATTTTCCGGACAGTAATCCAAGACCCATACGAAAAATCTCAGGAACAGACAACTTATTTTTTTATGAACATTCTAAATGCTAGAAAGTTCCCTTAAGGTGGGCTATTGTAACCATGCTATCTCCCAAAATAAGCAATGCTTGTCGTAAAGAATAGTGACGATGATGATAATAATATTACAGCTAAAATTTAGAGAACCAGGCACTATGCTGGCTTCTGAACATGACTATGCTCAATCCACCCTTCTAACAATTCCTTGAGTCAGATAAAATTATTATCTCCCCAGTCCAGATGAAAAGAGGGAGGCTTAAAGAAGCAACTTTGTGAAAGTTATACAGCAAGCAAGTGGTACAGTCAGGATTCGAACTCAGCCAACTGAGTTTTAATTCACAGCACTTCACTTCACATTAATTCACTCCCATCTCAAAACCAACTGTCAGCTAGTCCTTCAACTCTTTGGCCTGAAAAAGAGCTGTAGTAAAAATGATATTAATAATAATAATAAAATTAGAAAATAAAAACCTAGTTAACTTTGTTTTAAACTAGTCTCCGAGTTCATCTGTCCATGGAACTCTTTTGAGGGGCAACATCTGTTAACACCCTGAAGAGCTGCAGATCTAGAAAACACACTTTGATACTGGTCCAAGCATGATTATTATCTTAATTCATTGTTAAATTGTATTTGCTTTGGCAGCAGTCACATCACAGTACTGTCATGTACTGGGTCAGTAGCCAACTACAACCCCAAAGATGTTCATCTTATCTGAATCCTATCCAAATCCTACTGCAGTGAGACCTGGGAAGTAAAAATTTTAGTCATCATCTTAAATTATTCCTATCTAAGTTTCAGAACCACTATTTTGGAATAAACTGAGATAACAGTGTTTATTCCTGCCCTGGACTGAATATCTATCTCATTAGAAAATCTCATTTATAAGCCCAGAAGCCCTCTCTTCCTCTGAAGCCTGTTTTCCTGCCTTCTGATCCTTTTATTACCCCATATAACATGGCATGGTATTCTCTGTCAAACTTCCATGTTTGCACACTACTCTGTTAACCTAATCCTTGATTGCTGGGAAAAACCTTATCTCTTGCGCGTTAACTAAAATCTCATCTCCTCTGTATAGGAGACTGGGTCCTTCCCAAATCTGTGTGTCCACACTATACCAATATCTCTATTATAGTGTTAATGCATTATATTGTAACTATGGATATACAGTTGTTCTTTTCCAATAGAATACAAGCATCTTGAAGGTAAATGCCAAATTTTAACCCTTGCATTCTCAGTACTAACCTAGTTTTGGCCAATAGTTGAAGCTCAATAACTGTCAGCAGAGAGATTCAAAAGCATTTGAAAACTTTCATCTTTGATGCTTCCAGTTTGTTTAGCTGAGAAAAATGTACTAATACCTGGTGACGGCACACTACTTCATCAACCAAGTGATGCAAGCCAAGGTAGAGGAAACACAAAATGTTGTTGACAAAGAAACCTAGCAGTGAAGCACAAAGTCAAGTACTCAAAAGTAAAGTTACCAAGAAATCACCTATATAGAGAAATTTAAGATGAATTAAATCCATGATTAATACATAAATAGAAAAATGAATAAGTATTGAAAACAATCACTAAATTTAAAAAAAACTAAAGAACTGATAGTATGCACATGTTACAACTAAAAACTGAGCACTGGACTCTCAGGAGAAGGTGAAACAACTAACGAATCCTGCTTCTGAATTAAGACTAATCCATTTTGAATGTCATTGCAGCCTATTAGTACATTAAAATATATTTGATTTCATTAATTTGCATGAATTTTATATCTCTAGCATTGTACTCCAAATATCAAAGCACAGTCAACACCATTTTGAACCTAGGAATTAAGCATAAGCTCACAAATGTTTCTCCATCATGATACAAATATGATGGTTGTTCAACTTGATGCACCCACTAATCATTTTATATGACCCTCATAGGTCACTCAGGCCTGATAATAAAGTTCCAGCTTAAAAAAAAAAAAAGGCTACTTGCTACTTTAGATTCCATTTGCACAAAAAAAGGGCCAGCTAAATCTCTGTTCTGTCCATTTCCTACTCAATTTATATGAAAGATGGGTTTCATTAAGAGTATTTTAATAATTTTCATAATTGCCCTCTCGCTGTTCACCCCAAGAGAGAAGCAGGACAATTTAAACAGTAAATCAAACTATAATGATGCATTGTTCTGTTTTCCTAAATAACAATTTTATCCAAATTAATATATTGGGTTGGCCAAAAAATTCATTCGGGTTTTTCCATAACATCTTACTGAAAAATCCGAATGAACTTTTTGGCCAGCCCAATAGTAAGGAAGCTTCCTCTTGCTATGATTACTTTGCCATTGTTTCCAATACAGTTATTACACAATATTCACTTTTAGCAAATGGCATTTTATCCTTAATCAATAAACAGAAAAATAAGCAACCCTATACCTGAATTTCTGTTGTATAATTTACAAACACAGATACAAAATTTACAGAAATTCTGAATAATCTGTCCCTTTCATTAAGCCCAATCTGACAAACAGCTCAATGAATAATTTTATATTCATCCAAATTGTTTTTGCTTAAACATAATTCATAAACATGTCTTAAATTTAGAATTAACAATATTATTTGGATATCATGACAATATTATCTAGGATCACTTTATTTTATAAAAAAATTTGCATTTTATCATTTAGTGAATAACTTTCAAATTCTGGACAAAGTATTGGTGTAAAATAAGAGAATGTCTGTGGTCAAAAGGTGGCATATTTTTGTCACTTGGACTTTCTCCATGGAGACAACTCAAAGGAGAACACCTTCCATTGCTGAGACTAAATCACATATCACTTGCCAAGAAGGGCTATCTTGACCTTTGCTCCAGTTTTTAAAGATATCAGCAACGTTGTCAGATACATAAAGAATGGCAAAGCTCCAAGATCTGATAGCAAACCCACCAGAGTATTCAAACAGAAAATGAAGATGACACTGAGGTGTCTGCATAGGATTTTCTTAATACATGAACACTGAGGAAATGTCAGATTACAAAGATGTCTCCATCATTATGAGCTTTCAGAAGAAAAGATCAGTCAACTAACCATAGCAATTATGGAGTACTTTTTTCCCAATATTACCAGAAACTTCTTCTGTTTTGATTCCTATAAAATGCATTCTTTCAAACATTCCAAAAATTATAATGCTGCTTTACATCCCACCACAGGGAAGGAAACACCACCTTTGGATAACTGTCTACTAAAAGAAGGTTGAAGGAAAAGTTTTTCTGTCCTGTATTTGCTGACCTCAAACAATATATAATCTCATTTTCAGATCTTAAAAACCACTCCAAGTATCTTTCACTCTGATTTACCAGTTATTCCTGTGTAAAGCCAACCATGATCTGATTAATTACATGTGAGAAAAGAATGTTCTATAAAGCACATTAACCATCACCAATAGGTTGAACTAGGGCTGCATTTAAAAATTCCAAAGGCAATAAGTCCAATAAAAGCAGAAAAACATATTACAAAAGACACACACACACAAGGATAAAGGGAAAAAATAGGAGGTAAGTACACAGGCAGGTTAGTTTTGAGGCTTTAAAGGTAGTAGAATAGTAAGATATAGAACTGGTAGAGAAGGCAGCAATGGAAGGGTTCATCTGGAGGGGACCTGGAAATAGAGGGAATATCTAAAACAGTGACAATTTCCCTGCTATTGCTGAACAATAGGACATGGAAGAGGACAGACCCTACCCCAACTATTCCTAACATACTTACTGCTTCCCAGAAGCTAAAATCTGTGCACCTAACGTTAAACCCAACCCAGACTAAGCAATCAAGGTTGAATGCAAAGAGCGCCAGGGGTCAGAAGATCTAAATTCTAGCCCTGCTTACTGTCACTAACTAGCCAAGGCTATGAACAAGCCAGCTGCTTTTTCTGTGAGTTGAGGTAACTGTGTCAGGTGATCACCAGTTTCCTTCCAATTCTAAATCTCATGCACACCAGAAGTCTGTTTTATATACCAATCTCATTCAAAGAGTATATATTATATATATAAATATACACATGCACACATACAAATTAATATTCTCCATCAAAACTTTAAGCAATACTCCCATGAGTCTCTTCCTTCGTTTATCCATATAAAAATTTTATAAACATATACAAACCCTGAGTGTGTATCTACAGTATGACAGTGAATATATGTTTTTATGTAAATATGTATACACTGAAATAGAAAAACTATTTTTTCTCAAAAGAGAAATATGGTGCCCTATATAATACCTACATATATTTCTCTTGAAATAGTCTTCATTAATGAGTACATTAAAATACAAGCTTATGAAGTGTGCTAGACAGCATACCATTCTCTATGCTTACTCTGATAGAATGAGCTGTGAAAGAGATTAGGACTAAATAATTTGACACTATTTTGTAAACACTTCAATGTGTTAGGCATACCTGTAAATCCTCAAGTGAATAAGACTTTCCCTTCTGTATAAGATACGGGAAGGGGAAAACGCTGGTGTCTTTGACAAGGCTCTATTCAAATGGAAATAAAACTGAGATTATCTAATCAGTTATCCTTGTGGGTGGATGGGTATACACCTGCACTGAATCTTAGACTTAGGAAATGACAGAGCCGATCAGCTTTATGGGTTTCATGACAGAGCCACAGCAAAATGATTTCCTGAGATCAATATGTGGTTGAGAGAAAGCTGTTTTCAATGGAAACAAGAAGCTAGGAGCTAACCTGTTTCTATGGTAACCAGAGCAGCAGTTACCCAACAGCTGTAGGGAAAAAGAAGGGCAGAAAGTTAAAATGCAAAAAACAAAAGAAATCCATACTAGTTTACCCTATTAGGGTGATGGTCCCTAGAGTACAATCAAAACCAGTGTAGACATACTGTTCCCCCCACCCAAGGGATTTTTAGCAATCACTATCCTTATTTTTTCTTCAAACCTCAAAATCTTAGAGCTGGAAAGAAGTTTGGATACTTATCTAGTCCAGTGTGTCATCCCCATTTTTTTCTTTCAGAATAAGGCTGAAGGAGATCAAGACTCAAGAAGATGAAGTAAATTCTTTAAGGTCACACAGCTAGTTGTGAAATCAAGGTTAGTGCCTAGGTCTCATGGATTCCAACTCAGGCATTTTTCCAATGCTGTTTCCATATATTCTCTGCTTCTAGTCTCTTCTCCTCCCAACACCCACATTTTAGTCACTTTCTGAGAAAATATTGACTACAGAGTATTAAAATTAATCACCACCCTTCAACCTATGAGAAAAGCAAAAAAGCAATGCTATCCTGTCATAAAAAAAAAAAATCTTGACTGCTCTTCCAAAAGAAAAGCCCTTCATACTTCAAAAAGAATTAAGTTTATATCATATATTGATGGTTATTGTTTAGATTATGTTGCCACTCTATATTTCCTTATGGAGATCTGTTTTTATATGTTATCAGTCCTTTAGTGTCCTTTACTATTTCATTTAGATATACTTTAAAGGTTGCCATAATAAAAAGGATAAATGACTCAGAATTTGAAAAATATATGAGATCTAAAAACTGCATTTACTTTATTTGCAGTAGTAAAAATAAATAGTAATGATACATATTTCTAATGGGAAAGGTTGACCTGCATTTCTTTATAAACCTACACATTTCCTTGTTTTCAGTTGCTTTGAAAATAAGCTTCTTGACAGAGAAGAAAAATTTCCTTGACTCTCATTTAGTATTGTCAACTCAGTTCTACAGATGAGCTCTTGGGAAAATATAACAGAAAAAAGTCATACCTAATCTGTCCAGCTATTCACCTTTGGCATGCCTAATGCCCCAGCAACGGATCAGATCACCTAGTTTGTGATAAAATACACTACTGAAAATACAATTCTATTAGAGTTACCTGTTTTTTTAAAATTATATGTTGAATGAGGCACTCTCTGATCTTATCCAATGCTCAGAATGTAAGAATAAAATTAATTTGTGAACTATACAATTAGTGGCCTGGAAAAGATCAAAGGACACTTAGATGCTTATACAGCAAATGCAAACACACCAGACTATTACACCAAACTCTTTTTAGGGGCCTGAAGTTTGGATTTGCATTGTCATATGGTTGGTCATAACTTGTAATTAAAATGCAAGGGATGAAGACACTCGACCACACTGCAAATAATTCAGTTGTTTGGTATATGTACATCGTTTAACATATTCTTCAATAATGCTGCAGAAAGAGAGTGTATAAATCACTTTGAAAAACAGAAAAATCAAGATTGAAAAAGCCTAACATTTTCACATAATAAAGACTAACAATACCTTAAGACCATCATTTCTTTTTTTTTTTTTGGTCACCCCCTGCAGTTTGTGGGATGTTAATTCCCCAACCAGGGATTGAACCCTAGGCCCTCTGCAGTGAAAGCACGGGCATCTTAACCAGTGGACCGCCAGGGAATTCCTGAGACCATCATTTCTAGAAGGAATATTTTCCTGCACATCTAGGCAATATTTCTATGTGAGATTTTTTTTTGAGGAAAACATCTATAATATTTCTGGAATTTTGTTTGTTGTTATTTTGTTGCATTTTTAATTGAATAGATAATGTTTTAGGAGATATCTTATTATAAATAGAGTGGCGAGCTTATTGAGGGCAAAGCACTATATCTTCTCATGCATTCCCAGTAGCTTACATAGTTTCTGGTACAGTGACTGCATAATCAGTATTCACTGACTAAATAAACATTCTAAAATTTTAATAATTAAGAGCAATATTTCATAAACAAGCTATATTTGACCATTAATTCTTTTAACTGGAGCAAGGCTCACAAAACACGAATTAATACACTTTCTTTCTTTAATCTTAATATAGGACTCAAATTGTCTTTGCCTTATTATAATTTTTTAAAATTAAACGTTACACTTAAAGCTAGCAAATAGCTACTTAGATAATTTCTTTCCTGTTTTGTTTTGTGCTTTGAGGTAGAGGAAAAAATGGCCCATAAAAAGTAAATTACATATTTGCAATTCTGAATCCAATTCTAGATATTTAAGTTTAAATTTTAATAGTTTTAAGGAGTATATTTTAGTAATGCTGTGGAAATAAACAATTTAAAATACTAATAAAGTATATTTTCAAGATTATAAAAATGGTGGATTCACTATCATAATCCAAGTATAGTCAGGATTGTCTGCATATAGTGGTATATGGATAAAGGTCTGGAGAACATATACGAAGTGATCCAGACCCACACCAAAAAGCCAACATCTGAAATACGGTTCTATGGCAGTTTTTTTGTTTTGTTTTGTTTTTCTTTTCTAAAATTCTCTTTGAGAGTAAAAAAAAAAAAAAAAAAAAAAAAGGTCTATCAGGTAATCAAGGATACACATGCTGCCAAGGAAGGGCCACACTCTAGACCAGAACTTAATTCAATCACTTTCCCTCCTTCCCCCAAAAAATAAGTGAAAAGAAGAGGGAGATCTAATATAACCACTCTTAGCTCTGTAATATTGGGAAATTTTGTGCTTATATTATCTTTCAAACTTCTAAAAAATCTAGAAGTTCTATTAAAGAATTTCTGCCTGGTGCCTGTTCACTTACTATTATATGCCTTCATAGAAAGTGCATACAAGCTTCATTTCCTTCTAAAACTTAGACATTAAATTGGAAATATACAATGCAGAACATTTTTACAAAAACATCTATGCCTCCTTGTTTTTTACTATTTGTAAATATCACTCAATGGCATCAACGGAATAATCTCACCTTTTTCCTGATCTCATTTTCTGAACAACAGGTTTCCATGACAACTTATATTTAAACTTTTATAAATTTCTATTTTGGAATACTATTCTTAAGGATACAATTCATAAATGAAAAGTATAAACTTATTTACCAAGTTAACCTGAACAATTTAGACCTCTCAAATATGTATTTACATCATAAATTAAAAGTAATAGAGGAGGGGGAAATGCCAACCAAAACAAAAGGCAAAAATACAATGTTGTAGAATTCAATTAGTTATCCAGTTCCTATCACTCTTGTTTCAGTCTGCCACTTTAGATCATAAAAGTTAGAAATTAAACACGTCTATTATAAAATTGAGCCAATCTCCTCAATGTTGGGAAAGGATAAGGACAATGTTGAAACAGGTATAACAAATTGAAAATAGAATTTGGACAGTTAAAATTGTTCATCTCAAGTAGATCAATAAAAGATGAACTAATGTAAAATGAAAAGTAAGAGGGCTTATAAAAGTTAAATACTTCTATTAAGAATGAGACTTGTGGCAGTAAGACCACAGCTAAAACAAACCACTTGATAATTGATTTTATGTCTCCTAGAATCATGTCCATGCAAAATATAATTTCATCCAGTGACCTCCCAATGTAATTCTATTTATCAAATTAGTCAGATAAAATTGTCTGTCAATCATCTGAACTAAAAGTGTCCATACAAAAATATTAAATCACATTTAAATAGAATGGTGACTTCTGAGTATTCTTCAGGCAACCCCTAATAATTTGAAAAGGGATTTTCTTGAAGACAAGTCCCACAAATGTTAGCCAATCTGAACAAAAAGGAAAACATTACATATCAACTGGTCAATAAAAATGGAAAGTTAAAACAGGGTTCATTTTAAGAAAACTGGAATCCTATATTTGCACTCTAATGTTGGGTGGTACAGCCAAAGACCTGGAAAAATATATATATATACACATATGTCATAGATGACCTTTCAAAGTTAGAATTCTAGTGACTGTCCTATGCTGCATTAAATCTCAAGAGCAACACTCTATGCAGAGATTTCACAAGCCAGACAGTCCGTTATAATCAGTGGTTGTGGTGGAAAGGGCCTGGGGGGGGATGTCATGAGACCTCCAGCATAATTTTGGCTCTGCTAATAACTCGCTGTATGACCTTGGCCCTCACTTAGTATCTGCAGTCTTCATTTTCCTCATCTACAAACTACAGGGTCCTCACGAGGTGATCTCAAAGAAATTTACCAGGTCTATGATTCTCAGCTGATTCTGCTTCTAATGGCTCTTTGACCTTGTATTAATCTCTAAGCTATCTGTGTTCTTTTCCTCACCTAAAAGGGATGCAGGTCAAATCCTTAATATTACTACAATGAAATCTTAGTAAGATTTTTAAAAAACTATTTTCAGTTCAATAGTCTAGCCATTGACCAATAATCAATAGAATCAATTACCATAGCAATAATAAAAACTGAACATCTTAAAGTTTTTGCTGTGCAACCTGGTCTACAATGAAATGTATTCTATTATTATGAGGAAAGATAATAAAACTTCCTGTCTTTTTTTATACCACATAAAATAAGAAAATTATAGGATGAGTTTGAAAACAAACGCAGATTATCTTTTTAGCTGCCAAGTGGAAAGAGCACTGTAGCACTCGGCTGAAATCCAAAACAACAGAGGTAAGGGTCATGAGTCTATGATTTAACTTAAATAAATAATATGCACTTTTTTTTCCCTGAATACCAACTCTTGCTGAATTTATAGAATGGCCTTAGAAGGAAGATTTCAGAGTTGAAGTTAGTAATTCTACATTCAAATATGAGAACATGGGCATACTAGAATTTATGTATGCATTTAAATACCAGATCCCATAAAGTAGCAATGTTTTAAATTGTCTCTTTGATATTCTATTTCAAATTGAAAACAAAACATATCCTCAGACTTCTACTAAAGTGGTACCAGAAGCACATCTTCTGACCTGTTATCAGTTGCACAACATCTCAGATGCAGAGACTTCTGCCATTCAGGGGAACACAATAATGAGGATATAGCCAAAGTTAAGCTGGGAGAATTCCAATTCTGCCCAAGGGGAATCTTTTCTGGGTGTCAGAAGCAAACCAGACACATGCAGTTACAAAGATTTAACTAAATACAGTGCTCTGTTCTCACATATAATTAAAAACCATTCACATACTGTATAATTTTGGGTTGTTTATATTTCTTTTCTTTCCTTTAAAACTAGAGAAACCATTATTAGTTACTTTTATAATCTCTTCATTGGGATTTTGAAGAATTAATCGTGGGTATCAAGGACTAAATTTAAACTGTCACTCAAGCTAAAGACTGAAAAGAAAAATTGAGGATGGGATCACAATCTATAGAGTATAATAAAGTTGCCTACAATCTAAATTACCCAGTCTTTAATTTAGAGACTCCCACTAAACCAGGATCACCAAAGTGACCAATTGGGTTCAACCTGTAGAAAACACAGATACAGCACAAGGGGAAAGGCATCAGACTCCAAAATTCACTGTGCAGGTGGGCTATCCCGTCAACTCACGGGGGACAAGCAAACCCAGCACTGCTCTCTCTTGGAAGGACACAGGCGCAAACAACATTCGGGAGATTTTCACAAAATGAACCTCCTGGCACACCCTCTCCCGGCCCAACCACGGACATATATTCCATTTCTCCTCTACTGTCCTCAGATTAGATCCCTAATTGGAGCCACTGCTCTGGGGGAGTCAGGTGCGCAGCAGTGTCAGGTCTCACTGGAAAGGTCCAATAGTGATGACCAGAAGGCCTGAAGGGCCGTCCGAGCTAAAGAAAACGTTGGAACAAGAGTTAGAAAAAGAAACTCAACAGGAAGTGTGATAGCGGTTTCAGAACAAGGGTCCGGACAGACTCGCCCAGAGTAGCCGACATTTGCCCTTTCGGTCCCATCTGCTGAAGTAAATCTCAGTTGCAGTTGAGGAGGAGAGGAGGGGGATGCTGGGGGGCGGGGGGTAGGGAGCAGGGAGGATCGGGGCCAGAGTCCCTGAGTTTACCCTGCACGGGAGGGGCCCCTCGTCTCCTGGTTAGGGAACCCTGTTCTCTTCTCCCCCTGCCCCCATCCCAGAGGCCTCGGCGGAAAAGAACAGGAAGTTGCGGAAGGAGTTGGGAGAAGTTGGCGCAGCAGGGAAGGGGGCGACTCTGGCCTTACCCTGGCGGCTCTGGACGAGTAGGGGTCCTCAAAGAGGGCCCACATGCGTGGCTGCAGCCTCCTCCAGCGGCCGGACTTGCCGTCGGGGCCCCCCAGGCCCGCGGCGTCCTCGATGCCAAGCCTCTTGGCCGCCAGGTCCTCGTCGTCGCCAGGGTCGCCGCCGATGAGGTCGGGGGTCTCGAAGATGTCGAGCGCCTCTTCGGCGTCGCGGTGTTGCCGGTAAGTCATCCAGCAGCAGGGCTCCACGTCGGTCTCGTCGATGCCCCAGAAGGCCAGCTCCTCCTCGAACAGCGGCCCGCACACGTCGGCGGGGCAGTGCAGTTTGCCGGTGCGGTAGTAGTTGAGCACATAGGCGAAGACGCCCGGGTGCCGGTCGAAGAAGAACTCGCGGCTGCCCCGGGGGTAGTCGCCGCCGCCGCGGACGCTGCAGTTGCCCGCGCCGCCCTCGAAGCAGCCGCCCGGCCCGGGGGACAGCGGGGGCGGTCGCGGCGGCGGCGAAAGCGTAGGGGGCGACGGCTGCAGCTTGTCGCCCGCCGCCTTCAGGCAGTCGCCCTGGGGCTCGGAGGCGGCGAGAAGGGCCAGGCGCGTCCCGGGCAGGGTCTTGAGGGTGCTGCGGTAGGTTTCGTGCCGGGTGCCCCCGACATTGAGGATCACCCTCTCGTTGTTCTCGATCTTGCCCATCTCTGTGCCTTAGACATGACTGGGGGGAGGCGAACACAGCACCAAGTTAAAGATCTTGGCCGGCGGAGCCGCGCTGTGACTCCCACCCCCACTCCCAGCCCGAGAGTCCCAAGATGCAGGGTTGACAGAAAGGCGAGGGGCAAAGGGCCCTCCCAGGATGAGTTTGGCGCCCAGCCCTGTCCCCGCCTCAAGCATCATACCTTTCCCATGTTTCTAGAGAACTGAGGAGATAGCAGTCCGAATCTTCCTTGACCTTCCTTGACACCTTTTACCCGCCTCACACCTTTCTCCCTCTGCTCTGTCTCCATCTTTTCACCCTTCACCCTCTCTGCGCTCTGTCCTCTCTCAAGTCTCACCTGTTCCCAGCCCCTAACTCTCCCCCTCTCTCCCTCCCCAAACCCCTTATCTTTCCCTCCTAAGTCCTCCCCTCCCCCTCTCCCCACCCCCGTCCTCTCCCAGTGCCCCGTCCCTTTCCTCCCTCATATTCCGAGACCCTCTCCCTCCTACCCTCTCCGGGAGGCTGTTCCCTTAGGCAGGGAGTTCCCTCTGCCCAGGCAACTTGGCAGTGTTGGGTGAGAGACTCCCAGACTGGGCGGCGAGCCCCCACTAAACGCGTACTCTCGGTGAACTCTGGACAGCCCGCTGTCGCGGGGAGTGCCCCTTGCGCGACCTCTACTCCCCTTCCCGGGCCAGGCAAATAGACTGAACGCGGAAGTCAGAGCAAAAAATAACGTCCCTGCTGGTGCCTTTCACCAGGGAGACCTCTCCCAAATTTCCTGATCCAATTTCCTTTTCATAATACTGCTATTGTTGAAATTATTATTACTTGGGAAAGGAAACGACTGACTAGGATCCATTTTGGGGAGCAGAAGTGATCAGTGCATCCCACCCCATCCCCCTTTCCCAATAAATGCAAACGTCTTGGGGGCGGAGGGGTGCTTTCTAGGAGGAGCGAGGCCCGGGGAAAAGCTGCTGGAGGCACACCCCCTGCATCCCCGAGCTGGGAGTCCTGGCTGACAGTGTCCCCGTCTCCGATCTCCCAGCCACCTCTCCCCTGGGCTTCACCTCTCCAATCCTACTGCGGAACGGAGGGGGGATGCCTGCCTTGCCGGGTCAGCACGCCCTTCCCGGCAAATCAGCCCCTTGCCCTCCCGCCTCTAGGTACCTTAACGAGACCGAGAGAAAAGTGGTTCTGCTATGGTGTCCGAGTGGACGAGGTGCTCCGGGCAGCCGGACGGAGTCCCGACACCCAGCCGAGCCGCCCTTCTCCAACGAGAAACTACTTGTTGGCGTTTTTCGGGTTCAGGTGGCTGGGCCGCTTCCCGTGGCGCTGGGCTCGCGGAGACAGCCCCCGCCGGCCGCGCGCCGCGCCACCCGGCCTCATTGTGCGAGCTGCTGTGGGCTCGCTCCGCGCCGACCTCGGCGCCCAGAGTCACCATCGCGCGGGGCCGGGCGGACCATGGAGCTCGGGGCGGGTCCAGCCGACGCTCCGCGACCCAGCCGGGAGCCGGCAGAGCAGCCGGCCTTGGCTGCCGCGGAGCTGACCCGAGGTACGGAGAGCTCACCCACTCGAAGGTGAGACCACCCGGCTCCGACTTGGACCTGCAGGTCTCGCTTCTCCCCGCTAAGCAGCCGCTGCTGGAGCTGTCCCTTCCCCGCCGCTCGCCGTCAGCCCCCGCCGCCAAAGCCCAGAGCTCGGGGAACGGTGGGTGGTGGGTGGACCTGGGGAAGCTCTGTTGTACCAACCAGGTTCCTCTATTTTTCTTCAGTGAAGCTGTATTCCCACCCTCTCTGGAGCGTCTGTCTGCCTTATTTACACCCCACTGTCTACACCCTTTCTCTTCCCGCTGCCGCACCCCTCCCAACAAGTGAGAGAGAAAATCTAAGACAAATTGCATTTTTTTTTTCTTAATGGCAGATAAAGGGAGAGAGCTCTACTTACAGGTGACAAGTGTGTCCGGTTTCTCGCGTCTTATCCATGGCTCTGGCTTGTTCTTTTCAGTGAAATGTAGGTCTCCAGTCACCACATCATGGTTATATAAAACAAAACAAGTTTTAAAAGTTTATTCCAGGAACATAATGCTCTAGCAAGTAAAAATTCAGGTTTATCGGAAGCTAAAAAGACAAGCTACAGATATCCAAGTAACGAAGCAATGCTCTCTTTAGCCAATTTCTCCCTTTCTCAAATTTTTATTGCACCTTGTATTAGTTTGATAGGGCTGTCATAACAAAGCACCACAAACTGGATTGTTTAAACAGCAGAAATTTATTATCTCACAGTTCTGGAAGCTAGAAGTTCCAGAGTAAGGTGTTGTCAGGGTTGGTTCCTTCTGAGGGTTGTGAGAAATGGACCTCTTCAAGGCCTTTCTCCTTGGCTTATAGATGGCTGTCTTCTCTCTGTGTCTCTTTACATCATTTTTCCTTTATGCATGCCTGTCTCTGTGAACAAATTTCTCCTTTATATACGAACACTAGTCATATAGGATTAGGTGCCACCTTAATAATTTCATTTTAACTTGACACCTCTGTAAAGACCCTATCTCCAAATAAGATGACATTCTGAGGTACTGGAGGTTAGGACTCCCACGTCTCTTTTTGGGGGGAGGGGAGGTTTGAGGGGAAGGCTGAGACACAGAGCAGCCCATATCAGACCTTACCACCAATGGATTATGTGTTTCTGTGTCTGTGTGTGTATTTCTAGAAAGAAAAGAAAGGAAGGAAGGAAGAGAGAGACCATAGTCCATGGAGATAGATTGATAGGCATGAACTTGAAGTCCATGGAGTAGGTAAAACACCAGGTTTTATGTAGGAGGAAGTCTCTTTGAAAAACAGATACTGATATTGACATTATGGAAAGAGCAAGAGTTGTGAGTTACTAATGAAAAAGTTTTAGCAATATACAGGGCTGCAAGGCAGGCAATTAAATATAAACAATTCACTAAAGAAAACTACCTGTTATGACAGTAAATAACTAAACAAACTAAAAAGTCTTTGGAAGGCCACTAATGTCTAGGAAACTAATGCAAGAAAATATGGTAAGTATACATTTATAAGAAATTTACTAACAATATGACAGTAAATGTGTAATAATAACCTACCTAGCCTTGTGAAAATATAAATTTTACTAACATGCAAAAAAAATGTAAAGCTTAAATACTGAGGGAATGATTCTAGTTTTGCACAGTCACTGAGGCATTTCTAAAAGTAGCAGTGATAGTAAATTCCATTGCCAGAAAATTTACAAAGAAAAATTATGTTCAGATTCTAACATGCATTCTCATATTGTCTAGATAGTTCCTTATATAGCTTAATGTAAATTCAATAGGGAGAAAAAGGCATATGGTTTGCTTTAAAATAAATTAGTAATAGTAAGTGTAGTAGCAGCAGCATTTATAATTATAGATAGCATTTAGTGAGAGCTTACTATGTGCAAAATGCTTTACATAAATTACCCCTGTTAATTTAAATGGAGGAAGTATTTACACTAAATTACAAGACTTCCAGAAAGATAACTCCTACAGATGGCACGAATCAATAATGAAAGCTTTTAGCTTGATAATGTTAAGTTTGTATTAGAAAGGCTCCATATAGAAACCAAAAGAAAAGTGAAAAATAATGCAAAGGACTCATGGGGGAAAGGAGAAAACAAAGATCTAATGAATCAAGTTGAGTCTGAGGTTATATAAGCTCTCTGGAAATAATAACAATGGCAAAAGGATCATCTTTTAGAAGAATTCAGAATTTTCTTGTGATTCATAAAGAAATAGATGTGAAATTAGAGAAGATTTTGGATAAATTTGAAAATAAGAATGTGGGAAGGTAAAAGGATGAGATGTCCTTATCAATGGAGAATTGATAAATGAAACAGTGAATGAAATAATAGTCTCGCATTTTTTTTTCCTGGTCATTATAAGAGGGGAAGATCCTAAGACAAATACCCAGCCTTCATTATATAAGACAGGAGAGAACAGAAAACCCCTCCAGCTAACTAACTCCATTGATCCTGCTGTAAAACACACATAAAAGTGTGTGGGACGGCGGGGAAGCAAACCTTTGAAAGATGGCAATGGAAAACTGAGAAGGAAAAAACAGTTGTGGTTTCCTTTGTTGGTCTGTGTAGAGCAAGGATTTAAAAGACTGTATGGACATTACCTCTTGCAGAGAAGCAATTGAAATACTGCTTCCTTTATATCCTTGAGTCAGCATCACAGAAGGCTACAGAAACTGTGCTACATCACCACCAGAAATGTGGATTGATCTCATAAAGCCACATTGTGACTGTCAGAATGACATACTTGTCAAATGTTAACACTTTAACAAATTAACTCTTTTAAAGTCCAGTATAATGATTATTTAAATATTATTCACCTTCAGAAAGCAACATATTCATAAGCAAAATTTCTCTGCAGTAAATTTTTAAGATGGCCAGAAGTTCCCATCCCCTCCTTTAGGTATGCCCCTTTGTAATGTGATTTTGCATCTTCTCCCATTAAGTCTGTTTCTCCAGCCCTTGAATCTATACAGGCTTTGTAACTTGCTTTGGCCAATAGAAAAAGTGCAAGTGATTTTGTACCAGTTCAAAGCCTTGGCTTCAGAAGGTCTTGTGTGCTTCTGCTCTCTCTCTTTCTTGGAACCCTACCCTAGTGCTACAAGAACAAGCCTTAGCTGGCCTGCTTGATGATGAGAGACATATATACCATCACACACACCCCCGGCCACACACACACACACACACACACACACACCTCTTTAGTACAAAGAAAAATAGTACTAGAAAACAAGTAAGAGGACATAATACAATAAGGATTTAAAAGAAATAAACCCCTAAAAGATATAAAGCACCCTGCACCAACAGCTAAAACTTCTCATCTCTGCCCCTGGAGGTTACCCAGCTAATCTCCAGAAGTAGAACTGCCTTGCCCTTATACATGTGTCCAGAAGAGCTGTCCAGCTGAACCAAGCCCAGATGCACTGACCCACAGAATCAAGAACTAAAGAAAAGACTATGTAGAGACTATTAAGTTTTGGAATGGTTTGTTATACAAGCTGATTCATCCTCTAAGGTCCCTTCATCTGAAAAGTAAAAAACAAGCCTACTTACCTGACCTCTTAACAATAACTAACATTTATATCATGTATTGTGGATTCTAAAAAAACTAATGATATATGATATACATTTTCTTAAACTATAACTTTTTGAGAGGTAATATTTTATGGTGGTTGATTCCACAGGCCTTGGAGACAGATAAAATGGAGTTTATCTTCTGAGTGTCACTCGCTAGATGTCTGACCTAGAGAAAATTACCCATCTCCTTGAGCCTCAATTTTCTCTTCTATAGAATGAGGAAGAGGACACCATAGTTACTATGGGAATTAAATGGCATAAGGCCAATAAAACACTTAAAAAGTTTCTGGCATATTTTATATATATATCTATGAATATATATATATAGATATATATATATATATCTATGAATAGTAACTTTCACTGTCAAATGAGGAAGAAGTCTCACCCCAAAATCACATAGTTACTAATTGGCAGAAGCAGGACCATAACCCGTATTTTCTGATGGCAATCCTAACTCTTATCTGTTACAGCACACTGCCTTGCTGAGAGGTCAAAACTAGCTCAAATACTGAATAGTCCATAAAGATGTAATGAAACCAAAACTCTAGAATCCTTGCAATATGTCTGTATTCTTATCAAATTATTTTAATTTAAAAATATATGTATTAACCATCTTTTAATGACCTAGTTTATGCAATACACTTTTTTTTTACTATCCAACATAGTTACTTGTGACAATTATGATAAGATAGACCTAAATACAAAGAATTCATGGATTACTAGTTTTACAACTTGGTCATTTAATTTGTAAGAAATACATATTTGCATTGGTTATCAAGAGCCAGAGGCTCTGCATAAATACTCAGCATAACAACATAGACATTTAGCCAATTTGAGCTTACTGTATGCTTATAAAATTAATGTGCAAGAGTGCTAAGAAAAGGCATTTAGAAAGGATGAGAAAAATTTCCCACTAATATAGGATCATGTTGACTGATGACCATTAAAAACAAGAGTTGAAAATAGCCTCTTGTTATGAAAAATTCTGGGTCATAGTCCTCTGTGCCAACCATTCATTTAAATAGATGATGATAGATAGGTAGATAGATAGATAGATAGATAGATAGGTAGGTAAGCTTTGGTAAATGGAACAGCCCGTTATTCACGCTGCACTACTTGATGTCATTTTAACTTACAAATGGGTCAATTTGCAGTAGTTTCTCCTAGAGTAACCAACTGTTTTACTGCTAAGGGTTAAATTATTGGCAGATACCAGTAAAGTGCACTTTACTTCCTATTGTCCTTGTTCCTCAATAGGTCATGGATGCTAGATAAGATATTTCATTAAAATTTTATAATCTGTATTTTTAGTACTTTCCTGCCTTCTCCTGCTAATTATTTCATATCTGTATGACTTACTCTACTACGTTGTATACATTTATAGATTCCCTCTCTTTATACGTTCTCCCTCTCCCCAGGCTGGAGAGTTCTATGCTTTAAAGTGCATCAGACTCCCCTAAGAAGCCTTTCAAAATGCAAGTCTCCACCCTGAGATTTTGATTCAGTTGGTTTGGTCTGCACCAGTTTCTGCAGTTGGAAATCTGTGTTTTTAAAAAGCATCCTACACTTTATGAAATGTCCATAGGAAGCTGTATGGAAGTGAATGTTTATAAATATGTAACAAGAAATTAGCTGAACATTGCATCTGCAGAATATATTAGAGAGGACTGGAGCAGGAAGGGAACTAACATTTATTAAGGACAAATTATAGACATATATATGTATTATTTTATTAGTATTACAGTAAGTCTAAGAAGCAAGTGTTGAAACACTTATTTTCTTCACATTAGGCCAGGGATTATCAGAGTGATTAAGGAAAGAGAATTATTAGCAACTGCAGTAGTCAAAACAATTTTAAGTACTTAAGAGCAAAATAAAAGGCCAAGAGCTTTAGATGTAACTCATTTGATCGTCAACCTATGATTTTACCAGCATTTTACTGATAAGGAGACTGAGATTCCGTAATTTTAAAATAACTTGCCCAGTGTCACATGACTAATAAGACACAGATGGTAACTTTCAAACACACAGGCATTTAATCTCAATGCTTGTGTCCTAGTCAGAGAATAAATAGTAGAGCCGTGATTTGAATATATGTAGAACCATGATTTGAATAGGAAATAGAAGAAAATAGACATAACAAAAAATAAATACCATATTTGAAGTATACCAATTGTACAGTGAATTGAAAACCCATTATCACAGTATCTCAGAGCTGTATCTCTTCCTTCTGTTTAATAAACAGCATACGAAAAAAAAGCAGAAATCAAAGTAGGGAAGTAAACCAGATTTTTAAGAAGGACTTTGTTTGGATTTATTTAATACAAGAGGAGAAGAATGGAAACCATGAGTCACAAATATTGTTTTGCAAAAGGTCGGAAATAATCTGGTGGGTTTCCCCAGGAAATAAAAGTATGAGCTCAAAGAATGAGGAAAGCTGAAAGAGACTTGCAATAAGACTAAAGCAAATATAAGCACACCATTTTAGCTTCATTATTTAGAAATAGAGCTAGACAGGTAGGAAAGCAGGCTTCTGAAAAGCTACCATATTCAGGTTTCAAACAGAATTGAGTGAAGTAAAAATAATATCAGGGCAAAGGAGCAGTTCTAAAAAGGAACCAGACAGAGACAAATATTATTGAAATTCTTCTTTAACCAGAGCATGGAAACCTGCTTTTCAATTTATTTTTATTTTTTTTAAAGAAATGGAACTATGGGATAGCATAGAATATCATGCAATTTTGGGAACAGAGGTGAAAAATAGTTTAAAACTCCATATGAATTAGCATGACAAAATAACCTCTCAGAGAAAATGTTATGCCCCATACTGAAACACACAGTTAATTGTTTCCAAGAGATATAAAACACGTTACAAATTTCTATCAAGAAAAAAAAAGAAAAACACGCATCAATTTTAACTCCATAGTATGATATATAATCTTTAAAAGTCCAGTATTCTCTGAATATACTGAATCTTTTTTTATTGCCATAATTAAATTTGGACATTTAGTTAAATAGATTTAAGAGCATCTTTAGTTGATTTCATTTCATTACTGTGATGGGTGACACATTTATTAATGAAATATTAAACCAAGAGAATACTCACAATACATACTCCTCCCTAACCCTAAAGGCAATACTTTCTGCTTTTACTAGTAGTCATTTCAATTATTTTGTCCCCTTTTAGGCAATGACAAAAAAAAAAAAAAAGTATTAGGCAGTAGAACCAACTTAGAAAGCATAGTTGTGGGGGCTTCCCTGGTGGTGCAGTGTTTGAGAGTCCGCCTGCCGATGCAGGGGACACGGGTTCGTGCCCCGGTCCGGGAAGATTCCACATGCCGCGGAGCGGCTGGGCCCGTGAGCCATGGCCGCTGAGCCTGCGCGTCCGGAGCCTGTGCTCCACAATGGGAGAGGCCACAACAGTGAGAGGCCCGCGTACTGCAAAAAAAAAAAAAAAGAAAGAAAGAAAGCATAGTGGTGGACAATAGCTAAAAATAAAAAAATTGTCCCAAAGGCCTTGCAAACACAGTACCTAGAACTAAACTCATCATCCATTATCTTCAAACCCCAATTCAGCTTTTCCAACTTCCTCCTGAAATCTATGAGTGGTATTGATATGCTCAAGCTAAAAACTTGGAAAATAAACATTCATGACTCAATCCCTTTCTATCTCACATCCAAGATCAACTCTGTCACCATGTTCAAAAAATTCTTTCTCCTAAGCAGCTTTCATGTCTGCTCACTTCCTTCCATTCTTAACTGTCCAGGCAGTCACCATGTGTTATCTGCGTAATATCCACAGCTCCCTAACAGAGCTCTCTGCCCTCAGTAATGATACCAAAAAAAAAAAAAAATCTATTCTGCTTATTGCAGTCAAAATGGTCTTTCAGAGAATAAAGACACTCATGATGCCCTGCCCTATTTTATTACTTACCAATGGCTATTTCTTGCAATCAGGATAAACCCAAGTTCCTTAAGATGTCCCTGTCCATCTCACCTGGGTCATTTCTTTCTGACGCTTTCCCCTTCTTCGAACTACCTCAGGATAATTCTCAGACACCATTCCTTTTTCTTAGAACCTTCCCATCTCTCCTCGCATGTCTAACTGCTACTCAACCTTCAGATCTCAGTTTAAACATTATTATCTCCTCGCAGGTTTCCTCAGTCCTCTAAAATATGTTGTGTTCTGTGGATTCAGTACTATGCATATGCACATAGCATGCTTTATTTTCTCTATCGGGACACTTAGAAGTCAGAATTGCAATTACTTGTTTAATTGCTTATCTCCCATGCTAGACTATAAGGGCTGAAATCAAGGCTTTCTTGGCTACAATTATATCCCCAATGCCCAGGTTAATGCCTGCTTTACAGTGATCAATGATGAAGATAATGAAGATGATGATGATAATGAAATAACTGCAATGTTGACTATATTGCATTTGATGATTATAATTATATTATTGTGTAACTACCATCTTCCAGATTCTGGGTTAAATGATTTACATTTATTCCTCCGTTTAATTCTCACAACAATCCTTTAGTATATGTACTATGATTATTCCCATTTTAAAGTTAATGACCATTCCCATTTTAGAGGTAAAGTTATGTAGGTATAGAAAGGTTATTAAAATTGCCTGAAATCAAACCTCTAGTAACTGGAGGAAATAAGACTTGAATCCAAGTGTTTTGCCTGCAAAGGTTGTCTTTTTCAATAATATTTGTGTTGAATTTTATTGAATGTTGCAAGCCATGTGGAGGAAATTGCTCTTCATGAGTTTGAGTTTCTACAACCGAAAATTTTAGATATTGGATTCTTTTCCCATTGGATTTCTGATGATTCAATCTTACTCACTCACAGTGGAATCCTAGTGCTCTCAGCTCTGCTTCCTTTTCTTAAGAATTCTAAATGTATTATTTCCTTGGAAAATTACAAAACCCATAATATACAATACGTTTACAAAGCAAAAGGTTTTTAATGGGTATTCAGAAGTTTATAGATCAATGTCCTTCTAATTTTAAAATTAACTTAGTGACACTATTTTTCAATTAATGTCCTATTCTGTCATCTATATTCAAAAAATAAGAAGAGAAAATCTTCCAAAATATAAGGATGCTTCTCAGCCTGCTTCTTATCTGAAGCAGGTTAGAGTCCAAAAGCCTCTTTTCATTTTGAACTTTCCCTGCCCCTTTTAGTCCAATCTAATATAATTCTTTTTAAATCTTTGTGCATCAAATTAGGATCTATTCCATTAAACAAAAGATACATTCATATACTTTTTCTTAAAGCCCATCTAAATCTTAAAGCCCATCTAAACCTTTTCTTAAAGCCCATCTAAATCTTGGGTTCCCTGTGAGGCTGCTAGGATACAAAACCCTTCACAGTCTTAGGAGTTCTATTGTTTTAACAGGGAAGGTCTATGTGGCATACCCTTAAATTCCTTAGATGGCTTTTGTCTAACTGAAAGTATCTATGAGATATACCAACTTATATCTTTTGAGGATTTTAACAAAGGATCTTACAGCCCTATCTGAATTTGATCTCTTACTTTGGTATTCTTTTGCTGGGAAAGATTGAGAAAAGAAACAGTTTTACTTTCAAATCCAGCAATTTCTGGTTCATGTAATTTCTCTAAATTCTGCTCAGAAATTTAGAGGCTTCTTCTTTGGTGCATCTCTTCTTCTCCTGTTTTATCACAGGCAGCAAAAAGAAGCCAGTTGTCACTTTGTACATTCTGCCTGAAAATCTCCCCTGCCAGATCTATGAGTTCATTAGGTTTCCTTTCTGTTTCTCATGTGACTGTAGGCAACAGTACTGTCAAACTTTCTGCCACTACATAACAAGAATCCTCTGTTTGCAACCTCCAGTAACATTTTCCTCCCTTTCCTTCAAGCCCTCGCCAATGGTTTCCTCAAGGTTATTTCCAGCTTCCACTAACAGTCTCCTTGAGACCCTTTCAGCTGTGGTCTACCACTGAGTCCCAAAGCCAATGGAAAATGCTTTGGGCAGCAGTGCTACACTTCCAGAACCAAATTCTGTTCTGATTAGAGCTGCATCACAAACTACTCCAAAACTTTGTGGCTTAAAACCAGAGCCATCTTATTATTACCTCTAATGGTTTTGTGGGTCAGGTACCATGGCAAAGGATGGCTCATCCTTGCTCCATGATATCTGAGGCCTCAGATGGGAAGACTGAAATGACTGTGGTCTGGATCTGCTGAGACTGACTGAGAGTTTGCCATCTACATAGTCTCAGGGTCTTTTCATGGGATGTCTCCATGTAATTTTTCCAGTATGGCAGCCCAGGGTAGTCATACACTTTACATTGAAGCTCAGGGCTTCAGAAGCAATAAATCCAATAGATCATGGTAGAAGCTACAAGGATTCCTGTGATGTTGCAAACCTAACCTTAAGCTCCAGTCCTAGTAGTTTTATTTCTATTCCATAATGTACTAAAACTAGTTCCTATCTTGAGACCATTTCAGTTACTGTTTCCTTTGCCTGAATTGCTATTTTTATGGATCTCTTCCTGGATTGCCCTTTATGTCATTCAAGTCTCTGCTCAGACTCATCATCACATGGAAATTGTCTTGACATAGTTACCTCCTGCATCAGTCACCCAGAATCCAGGGAAGCATGTCACTTTTCTTAATGTGATGCAGGGTGTGCAGCGGAGAGGTCAAAAGGAAAAAGAGAACCCTCTTTTGCAGGCGGTGAGATACTGCAATTACTTATGACTTTATTTTTTTCCTGACTTTTTTTTTCCCCTCCTTGAATCTTTGTGGTTTTATGAAAAGCAAAGTGATTCACAGTCTAATCATATACCCCTTTTTTTCTTGTCCTTCACCTAATAGGTTTGGAGAAGTTGTAATTATAAATAGAAGAAATAGGTTAGAATCCAGGCTTTAAAAAGTGGGGATGATAGAGCAGAATATTCAGCCCTAAAACCCCTCAACCTTCCTCCCATCAACTGTGTCAATTACCATCTTCCTGTTTTGTTTTACTCCCATACCCTGAGCAACAGCAATAATATATGAAGGATAGAGAAAATTCCAGTATAAAACAAATGCTTAGCATTTTTGTTCATTCAAATACTATTTCTTAAACTCTATCTCTCATCTGAACAATAGAACACCAAATGAAATTGCTAGTTTGGAAATTACATTAGACATACAGGGAAAAATTCTGACTTCAGTGGCTATAAGAAAGTACGATGTGTTGTCTTGTCATAGCAGATGCAAAAGAAATTATTAGAAAGTAATGCCTGGATCAACTTGGATGAACTCTCCCTCTAGGCAATAGAGGAAACTAGAAATTTAATTGTAGTCTTGTCCCTGTCTTAGAAATGTGCACTTTAAATCGCAAGGAAACATCATTAAACATCAAGTTTCATCACTTCCACCAGGATTTAGAAGCAAGTTAATTTCACATGCATTTTTTCTTAGTAAGGAAAATGTTTCCACAGAATCTACCTCATGGGAATCATACTAGAATTTATTACACAGTGAAAAAAAGCAATACAGAAATATCTTTGTGCAATTGCTAGACTAAAAAGCATAGGTGAAGCTAGTAACTTTGTATAATCTATTAAGAAAGTGTACCCGGAAGCCTCATTCTCAGGCTAGCAAAATAAAAGTCTTGACTCTCTTCCTGTGAAGATAAAATTAATTTATTGGAGCACAAATACTTGCAATGAAAGTGGAATGATGGAACTCTGGCCAGAAAGGACAGCCAGAAATATAATTTGGCAAATGATACTACAACATGTCCGCTACACATATGCTACCCTGGAAGAGATAAGAGACTCCACAGGGCTTGAACATTTTACTTCCAGAAAAAAAGTGTCAGTTCGCACTTAACATATAATGTTAAGATTTTGTTTCTAATATCTAGGATAGCTGGTGAATGTTCTGATTGTTCACATTTTCAAGACATGTAGCAGTTATTCCTTTAGATTTCATATATTTTCTTTTCAATATTTTAAGAAAAGCTACCTAAAATGTATTTCACATTTTCTGCCTTAGTAAATTGGGTGAAGAAGCATAATTTATCCTCTCTATTGATATAGAAGGAAAATACTTTATTGTTTTATTACCTTATATTTATTTTATTATCAGTGAATTTAACTTGTTCATTAAATATGTATATTTAGTTACATTTATATGTATAAGGACTTACATTATATATACAAATATACACACATATGTATGTGTGTATGTGTATGTATATTGTTGAATCAATTGAAAATAAGCTGTAGATGACTTGACATTTCACCTCTGAATATTTCAATATGTATTTCCTACAAATGAAGACATTCTCTTATATGTCCATAATATCTAAGAAAATTAACAATAATTCAATAATGTCTAATAAACATTCAATATTGAATTTTTCCCATTCTGGGATCTAATCGATGTTTACACATTTGCAATGTGTTCATTAGGTCTCTTTAATCTCCTTTCATCTGGAACTTGTTGCCCTTCCTTTGTTTCTCATGATGTTTTCAAAGAGGCCAGGCCATTTGTCTTGTAGGATGTCTCATATTCTGAATTTGTCTGATCTCTTATTATGAGATTCAACTACAGTTTTTGGAAATAATAGATGATATAGCATACTTTTTTATTGTATCACATCTGAAGACATGCAATAACCAATTATACTACTATTGATGATGCTAAGGTTGTCATTTGGTAATCAAGTGACCACCAAATCTTTTCAGGTAAAGGTACATTTGACTGTGGTAATTAGTAATCTGTGGGATGATTCTTTGAGATCACATGAAAATTCTTTTTCCCAACATTTTATTTGTTTTAGCATATATGTATAATGTTTGCCTGAATTAATCTTTATTATATTAGTTGTTACAATATAAGAAATTCTAGAAATGAAATACATAGTTACTGGAATTAAGAAATTATTACATGAGTGTAACAGGATATTAGACACAGCTGATGAAATGATTAGTGAAATGGAAGTTCAGCCAATTAGTAGAAAATATCAGGACTGAAACACATACAGGGAAAAGGAATAAAAAATGAAGAATATAGGAGATGTATGGGACACTATAAAAGGTCTAATAAGAATGTTAAAATCCCTGGAGGAAAAGAGAAATAATTGGGCAAGTAACTGTGCTTTTTCAAGCATATGCAATAGTTACCTAAAGTTAAATGACTTTATTAAAAGAATAAAGAATATTCTTGAAAGAATACTGGACTAGAATTTTAAAGTTTCTAGCCTTGGCTTTACTAGTGCCTACTCATGGCAAAAACGTCTTTATTCATTAGACATATCATTTAGCTTTGATGGTCTTCAATAGCCTCAGTTTTTTAAATGGTGATTTTAAAAAACCCATATTGTCTACCTTACAGGATTTCTTTTAAAATAAATCAAATGAATCACATACATAAAAGAACACTGAAAAGTGTAACATTTTCAAATGTAAAGTACTGACGTTGACATCCTTCATAGGTGTTAAAATCACTTGTCATTATTGATTCCAAGAAGAAGGGACCCAACGGGAAAAAAATACTTTGTTATTTTATAATTATTTTTCTTCGTAGGGAACAAGTCTTAAGTCTTCAGATAACTTACTATGCCAAAATAAAGCCCTTTGTGATTAACAGATTTAATAGAAAAGAGCGACTTAAACATATGTAGATATTGTTCAGTCTGTCCTTAAACATATGTAGATATTGTTCAGTCTGTCCTTGAATAACCTTGTGTTGATTCATATATTTGTCAAGGCATTATTTGGAAAACATCAGAAAACAAACCAACTTTATCAGAACTACAAGACTATTTACAAAATAGTTGGTACACAAATCCATTCTCTAAAAAAAATTAATGTTATTCGTACATTTGCTTTTTTCGTAACGTATCTAACTTTGAAGAGTCAAAGTCATGCATGCATTTAAAGCTACATATACCAAGTTTATATGTTAATCGTTTTTTGTTTTAATTGTTAGGTATTAGGAATACCTTTGACCATTTTCAAGAAAACAGGCTCCTTAGTGGCTGCAGCAGCAGCTTTAGCATTGCATGCCCATGTCTGTTGTCCATGCTGATAGCCGTGGCTCACGCCCATCTCTGAAGCTTGTTTAGGCGGTGCTCTGAGTACCCCCTCCTCACGCACCCCAAAACAATGGTCTCTTGACTCATAGGCAGCTCCAGACGTTTTCCTGGACCCCCTCCCGGCTAGCTGTGGCGCACTAGTCCCCTTCAGGCTGTGTTCACACAGCCAACCCCAGTCCACTCCCTGGGATCCGACTTCCGTATTCGGAACCTCAGCTCCCAGCCGCCACCTGTCCCGACGGGTGAGCAGACAAGCCTCTCGGGCTGGTGAGTGCTGGTCAGCAGCCATCCTCTGTGCGGGAATCTCTCCGCTTTGGCTGCACTCTCCTACGTGGCTCCGAAGCTTCCCCTCCACCCCACCCCCTGTTTCCACCAGTGAAGGCGCTTCCTAGCATGTGGAAACTTTTCCTCCTTCACAGCTCCCTCCCAGAGGTGCAGGTGCTGTCCCTCTTCTTTTGTCTTTGTTCTTTTTTCTTTTGCCCTATCCAGGTACATGGGGAGTTTCTCGCCTTTTGTGAAGTCTGAGGTCCTCTGCCAGCGTTCAGTAGGTGTTCTGTAGGAGTTGTTCCACATGTAGATATATTTTTTAATGTATTTGTGGGGAGGAAGGTGATCTCCACATCTTACTCCTCCACCATCTTGAAGGTCCTCCCACTACATGGCTTTTTAAATGAATGAGATAGACTCTTATGTACTTGTACAAACCCTCAGCCCAACTCTATAAAAATGGAAGTTGCAAGATACAAACACTAAAGGTCAAAGTATCAATTTCCATCTAATAGAAATCCCAGAAAGAAAAAAATAAATTAAGAAAATGGAGAGGAGGGGCTCCCCTGGTGGCGCAGTGGTTAAGAATCCGCCTGCCAATGCAGGGGACCCAGGTTCGAGCCCTGGTCTGGGAAGATCCCGCATGCCACGGAGCAACTAAGCCTGTGTGCCACAACTACTGAAGCCCGTGCACCTAGAGCCCATGCCCCAAACAAGAGAAGCCACCTCAATGAGAATCCCGCTCACCACAATGAAGAGTAGTCCCCACTCACCACAACTAGAGAAAGCCCACACGCAGCAACGAAGACCCAACGCAGCCAAAAATTTAAAAAAGGAAAAGATAATGGAGAGGAAAAACTAAAGATATAATAGTCATGAAATCTTCATAACTAAAGAAAAATACGTGCCCTCAGGTGAGAAGCCTCATAGAGTACAAAGCAGACCAGAAAAGATAAAATAATACATATTTATAAATAGTACAGAAATATTTGAAAACATTAAACACAAAGAGAAATTCTCAACATTTGTAGGGTAAAATGGTAATGTTAAATTTGAATCACTGAGCTGAGGTCCCCAAAGAGCAACATTGGATGTAAAAAGATAAAAGACTAAAGTACTACATAGAGGATAAAGTATGGATTATTTTGTGAATGATGTTGAAATAATTGGTTCACTATACTATGTAAAACACAAAGGAATTATGACTCTTCACAGAAAAAAGCTCCATGGATCGAAGACATATTGTGAAAAGAAAAGCAGAATTAGTGGAAAGTGTACTCTAACATCTTTTCTCTCTCTATGGAGAATGACTTTTAAATAAGACCAAAAGGCATTAACGAGGTAAAGAAAAATCATGTATAACATTACATCAACAGTAAAGATTTCCTGAGACAAGGGCCCCTCAGATAACGTTAGCAGTAAGAGGGTATTTGCAACATCCAAAAGTGACAAAAGGATTAAGATCGGGAATATCAAGGAAGTCTTAAAAATTATCAAGAAAAAAGGAAACCAATAATAACTTATAATGTAAAATAATATGAAAAAAATTATATATCTGGATCACTTTGCTGTACTTCTGACACTAACACAATATTGTAAGTCAACTATACTTCAATTTTTTAAAAAAGACTCAAAAAGAATAAGGAAACCACAAAAAATTGAGAAAGGATATGAATAGGCAATTTATAGACACAAACACCATTAAATATACAAAAAGGAAACCAACTTCAGTAGTAATCACAGAAGTGCAAGTAAAAATAACAATGGCTACACTGCATGTTCATCATATTGGCAAAAATTCAAATAATATTAAGTATTGTTACAGATTCAGGGAAGCAAAAACCCTGATGCACTATTTTTGGATGTAATCAATAGCATTCATTTTGGAAATAAAATCTGTTAGTTCAATAAGGGTATGTACATCTCCTAGAATCAAAAACAAGCTCTAGAGAAACTCTTGCTCAGGTACACAAATAGGCGTGAATAAAAATGCTCATTGAAGTACAACAGTAGAGAAACATTGGAAGCAATCTAGGTATCAGTCAATAGAAGACTAGATAACCTAGGTGAGTACTAAAAGGATAATTCCAACATATTTATTTTTTAATCCAGTTCCATATGGGCTGAATGAAAAAAGTAAGAAATGTAATGCAACACATGTAGTAATATATAAATCTAATATTTATATGAAACTTATGTAATTTATATATACATATATAAGTATATACGCATTATATGAAGCAATACTGTACATTTTACCTTGACACATGTAAAGACATTTATGGAAGTATGAATTGGCAGGACAAAAATTAAGCACAAAAGGAAAGAAAGCATAAGGGGATGGGATCGTGCTGGGAGGTGACGGGTATAAAAATACAAAATAAAAATTTGTCATATACTGACTGATAATATACCGAGGAATATACCTCAATTTAGTTGGATGCACTTGAGATCCTCCTTCTCAAATTATAGCATTCCACATGGGCAAGGTCATAGTGAAACAAGCACTCACATATACTGCTATTAGATGATACTTTTCAGGACATAAACTCTAATCTGTGTTTTTTTGGAATGTATAATAAACTAGTCAATTTCTAAGTCTATATTATTTTATAGGAGCAATTTCACCGCTCTTGACTATCAAGGCCACGTTTAACCACCCCAGTCTTAGCCTTTATCTAGTTTCTAAGATATTTCTCCTTTATTCATTCAACAGATGTTTACCAAACTCCAATTACATTCCACAAACTCTCTTAAAACTCATCCCTGTCCTTTACTGATTCCCCTTCCACTTCTGATTGCTCTATTATTTTATTTTTTATAATTTTGATCTACCTCTAAATCTGAAAATCTCTAAAATTAAACCATATTTTTGCCTAAAATACTCTTTAGACTAATCTTCTATTCTTGTACTTCTCTATATTGTCAATTTCCAAATCCAAATCTATTTTTTCATCTGGATATTTACGCTTTCGTAACATTCTACTACCTCAAACTCAACATAAATCATTTGACTCTCATTATCTTCTACCCCAAAACGTCTCCCATTGCCAATTATGGTTGGCTTCTCTGGATGCATTGTTATCCCAATTGACCACTTAAATTAAAAAAAAAAAAAAAAGCTTCATATATTTGTTTTTCTCTTTTCCTTCCCTGATCAATCACATCAAGTCCCATAAATTCACACCTGTATTGATTTCCTATTGCTGTTGTAACATATTACTACAAACTTAGCAGCTTAAGACAACATCAATTTATTATCTTACAGTTTTAGAGGACAGAAGTCTGAAATGGGCTAAAATCAACGTGTCAGTGGGACTGCATTCCTTACTGAGAGTTCTAGGGAAGAATTCATTTTTCTGCCTTTTCCATCTTCTAGAGGCTACCCACCTTCCTTGGCTCATGGCCCCCTTCCATCTTCAAAGCCTGCAATGACTAGTTGAATCTTTTCTATGCTGCCATTTCTCTGGTTCTATTTTTTCTGTCTCCTTCTTCCCCGATGACCCTTTGGATTACACTGAACCCACCTGCATAATCCAGAATAATTTCCTGCATTAGCTGATTAGCAATCTTAATTCCAATCTCAACTTTAATTTCCCCCTCACCATGTAACATTCACAGTTTCTGAGGATTAGGATTTGGACATCTTTGTGGAGCCATTATTCTATCTATCACATTATCTAATCCAAATCAATTGAAATATCACCTCCCCCACCCTTTTTTTTTTTTTTTTGCTTTTTTCCCCCCTTATTTCATAATTTAGGACAAATCCTATGCAAAATTCTTTTCCTTCCAAGCACTTCTGGGAGTTCCACCAGGTACCTCGCATGTACTTAAACCAAGTCATATTTTTTAAAGTTTCACCTGTACTGTTATCCTCTTTTCTTCCTTAGCCTTGTTCATTAAATACAAGCATGTCTTCTGGTTAGTGATGTAGCCTTGGAGGATCACAATCACTGTTCCTAGCCTTGCCCATCCTTTCTGCTGATGCTGCAATAGTGGCACTCAAATCCCAGAAGCATCAAATTTTTGAATTGGAGGAAAAGGCTTCTTTCCACTTTTTGTGTTATGTTCTACTAAAGGATAACACAGCCAAGTTGCTTGTTCCCATCTTAGAGACTTTTTTTAAAAACTTAGTTTTTACTTTAAAATATAGATCCATAGAGGAGACACCTGGCAAAAATGATGTGTACTCGGCATCACTGTTCCCCAAGGATGAAAAATGCCTGGTTTTGGTTTGAATATCTACAGATTGAGTCATTGACTCCCTCTTCTCTGAGGTCAAGTTTTCATCCAAGAAGCCTCCTCACTTAGGCAGGATAGACTCTGGTAGACCTAATCACCATCACACAGACCACATCTATCTTAAACCAATGGTGGAAACAGTTTGCTTAAATGCAATCAGCTACAACCACAGCCTCTCACACCTATTCCTTCTTTACTTTTCCATAATCGCAGCTTGCCCTGCAAGGGAGGTTCACGTAGTATTTATGTAATTGCAATAGCCACCACCGTCATCCTATTGTCTATATAATCCTTGCCCATCCAACATGACATCATTGATTAAGATTCCTAAATCAGTGCTACTTTTCTATTTGGGGATGTATAGTATTTTTCTGTGACCATTCGAAAAAAATCCAAACAATCTATCATTCAAATATCTTTCTAATATTTATAATATGACTTCCATTGTTTTGTTTTTAGCTATTGCCTTTCTTCATCCTAGTCCTTCTGTCACACACTTTCTTTTTCAAATGATCTAAGTCACGTCATCTTTAAACACCCACCGCAAGTCCCCACTACCTCTCAATAGAGTTGGGAAATTTTCTAGGACAATTTTAAGTCTTTTTAAAAATTCAGTGAATCAGTTGAAGCTTAAATGACTGAGTAAGTATGGATTTTGTTTAATAGATATCAGCTGTTGCTTTATTGTACCTAGGTGAGAAGAGTATCTCTTAAAAATAAAAATTAAACAATTTATGCTAGGGTTAGCATTACTTTGTTATTACCCTCTCGGGCTAGCAGACCATTGATAACAGCCCCAGGTGTTACTCTGTTCTTTTTCGCTAGACTTAAACTCAATAATTCCAGGTTAAGTCTCATCCTGATAGCCTCAAAAACCCAATTTGGCAATTCTATTATTTCCTGTCTGTACCCAGTACCCTTAGCAAGTCTCCTTTCCTGAGGCCACTGCCTGCCTTTTTAGAAAAATTCCCTTTTATCAGTGGCTCCAAACTCACAATATTTTTCAACTGACTTGCCTTCAGTCCTTCTGGAAATGACTGCCGCTCTTTCAGGCTAGATCAAAAATATACGTCTTTAAATTCCAGAGTTTCTCATAAAAAGTCTAGTTCACCATTCATAGCCATACCAGGTCAAATTACTGCCATATGATTATTAATAAATCATGAAATTAGTTTATCTGAAGATAATGTGATCACTTTCACTGACAGGGAAAACAGGGACTATAATTCAATATCCAAAAACATTTGAGGAAGGAAGTATTCTTCACGAAGCTTTCTGGTTGAAAAATGCTGCATAATTTCAAAATAGCAGAATCATTTGGGCAACAGAGGAAAAGAGCTTCAAGGGTTCTGAGGTTATGTCTTTCCTCTGATGCATTTTTAGAGATCTCTCATGAGGACAAAATAACCCTTAAGGAGGAAAAAAATACCAGTGTTGCTGTAATTTTTGATAAAAGCAAATAGTTCCAACAAAAGAACCGGGATTTAAGACACTGTGTGAGCAGAAGGCCAAAAGATCGGATACTTGGGCACTTAACAAGTTAAACGTGCTGAGAAACTCATTGTTAGCAGCTTGCATGCATTTATTGTCTCTCCTAAGGAGGTTGAAGAGACAAGCATTATGAAAACCAATTTTTTCAAAAAGTGAAATCGTGTCTTGGGGTCTTCATTGGTTATCTCTGACCTGACAGAAAAGAGTGACTGAGCTAAAGTTAAGTCATCTCATCACCATTTCAATTAATTATAAGATACATGGAGGGTTATGAGGAAGGAACTTAAACTAATGACTCACTGCTTCTAACACCGTGAAAAACCCTGGATTTATCAGCACTCTTAACACTGGCTGAAATCGCCTCACATATAGTCCTTACCACATGCCTAAGACAAGCAGGGTACAGTACTTCCCACACAAAAATGACTTGTGCAAAAGTTAGAATGGAAGATATCTGAGAACAATCACCTGTGAACAATCTTCATTCTTGTTTCTCTTAATCACTGAACAATTGCAGCATCCTACACTTTCTCCTCTTTTCTTTCCCTGGGCACCTGCACTATTACTGTTTTCAAATGTCTCTTCCTGATCTTTCTCTCTATTAACACAACCTCCACCTTATTCGTTGCCATGCAAGAGTCCTTTCTGTGGATAATGAACTGCCTGGTGTCCTTCTCTTTCAGGACCGCTTCCCCTCCCCTTACCTCCTAGTTAATTCTAAAGTTTTCCACATACGTGACAGTGAAAAGAGTCTTTGGAAGGAACCATAGGACTAGCCCAAAGCAGCATTTCATAAGTGTAAATTTTCTTTGTCATTTGCTGTTTTATCATTAATGTACATAAATTTAGTATCCTACTTCAAAATGCATCTGAGTTTCTATTAATCTGAGATATATGAAATTGTTTGCCAAGCATGGAAATTGATGCTACAGGAAGACAGACCTTGATTAATTGTGACTTTTAGTACTCCCGTAAGCCTCTCTACTGAAAGCTATTCTTTTTCCGATGTCCACAGGAAAGTGGATATATGGAGAGATAGTGGAGGTGACATTCTCCTGATTCCCTCATTCTTCTTCCTGACTTTTACTCTTCCATCTGCCTGTAAAAGTCCATCCTCATTTAAGGCTATTTATTGTATATCATCCTTGTTAAGCTCATTTCATTGAATGTAGACCTTCAGACCTGGCTCACAGTATTTTTCTGCCATACTTCTGCCGTAATTCTAGGAGATTTTAGCATTCATGTAGACAAAGGATGGCATCCTAGTTTCAAATTCCCTAGACCTCTTTCACCTTACCTTTCCTCCTCTGCATTACAGCGCTCCTCTAAAGAACACATTTTAATAGCTCACTCAGAAATTTCAAAGTTTCATATTCTATACTTTGTAAACAAATTTTTGTTTTTTCACCTCTCTCCTACTATCCTTCCCACCAAATCTGCACAACAATTTCCACAAACCCTCTAGTCCCTGGATTCCCCATTTTCTTTGGATTTATCGGTTCCATCCTAGGCTAACTTCCTTCCTTACTGAGCTTGGACCTCAGAAGTTCAGCAACTGCAAAACCCAAATCCTAGAGCAGTAACAGTTAACCTTTTTTGTTTCTACATTTTGATAGTTGAGAATACTGGATAAAAATCTCCCAATTCTTTGATTTTGCACTACTATAAATTCATGATTTTCAGCCCTGGCTAGGACCTCAGCATCAACCTCAGTACTCTTACTTTCCTTGATTAGTTCCCTCCAACCTTCCCCTCAAAACACATTCAGAACTTGCACCACTCCCCTCCCTCAAACCTCACCTTCACTCAGACTCGGCTCTTTTATTCTCAGCAGATATCAAAGTCTTCTGCTTTATATTTCATCATGGGGAAAAAAAAGGTTCTCTCTTTACCTCCCTACATCCTTACCAGCAAAATATATTATCCATATGGAAAAGTAGCTAAAAATTATTTTATTCAAAGAAAAAACTAAAGTGAAAAATTTTAATCATTTTCAATCATTTGAGAGGTCCTAACCCATTTGATAGCTTAGAATATGAAAATAAACCAGATCTGATCTGGATAATTATAGACAACAGGTGTTCCAGTCTTTGTAGTCCTACCTAGATAGGGGCTGGACCAAAAACTACCTACTTCCCCATTAATTGCTTATAAACTATATGTATACTTTAAATTCTGACACAATGTAATTAGATTTCTAAAATGGAAAACAGAGAGTGTGCCACTTTTGAGTTGAAAAAGACAGTGCATCTTTGATCACTGAGATGGCGAGAGAACTGCTGAGACTTCATTCTCTAAAATTCACTTCCTTAAGGGATTCACTTTCACTTTCATCAAGACAGCAATCTTCTGGTATTGTTGACAACTTAGGAACACCACAGTTGCTGTCTTGGAGTGTCTGGGCTCTTGCCTATAGACAATCCAAACCAACTTCTTGCAACATCCAAGAGAAAATATCCAGCTAGTCATTTAGAAACTATTTACTTACCTCCAGTAAAAGGACTCAGTATCATTAATCTTTGAATACTTTATAACAAGCTGGAGAAACTGCGATAACTTAATGAATTACGTTTCTACTTCCAGAATGAGAAGACACAAAGCTAATACTGATGGCTTTGCTTTTGCAAAGACTAGTAGAAAATTGCAAGCTTTCAGCTGAGCTTCCAGTTTATCAAGGCTCAATATTTCTTTCCTTTCTGAAATATGAAGAAGTATAATAGTCTTGTGTAAGAAAAAAAAAGTTTAATACAGCAGTATGTTCCATTTCATTGTTCTAATTTTTCTTCCAAAGTTATTTTTTTCCTTTGTTTTCTGTCAGAAGCAGTGCATTTACATTGACTAATCCAGACTACTTCATGAGAAGATGAATCATTGCATTCTTCTTCAACTCTTCTGGCAGCCAGCAAAAACAACAGACTCCAGTGCAAGACAAATTTTAGGTTTCACCTTCATAAAAGCCAAGGATCTGTCCAAAATATTGACAACCAGGATAAAAGTTTATGTGCAAGATTGAAAATAAAAAAGTTGGTTAAATCCCTTAAATCTTGACCTGTCTCTGTCTTTAACACACAATGTTATTGTTCTCAGGGGAAGCCTTCGTCAAGCTCAGTCCTTTTTTTGTGGTTGGAATTTCTGTTCCTATTCCAAGTAGAATTTCAGTAGCTCAGAGAGCTGAACTTATTCCAGACTGCCAAGACCTATGCCCCCAGATCCTTCACTAGGTGGGAGAGGCAGCATCTGGCCTGGAGAGAGCTGAGCACAGAAGAACACGATGGACTATTCCAAGTAGAATTTCAGTAGCTCAGAGAGCTGAACTTATTCCAGACTGCCAAGACCTATGCCCCCAGATCCTTCACTAGGTGGGAGAGGCAGCATCTGGCCTGGAGAGAGCTGAGCACAGAAGAACACGATGGACTCTTCCCTGGGTCAGTGACCCACCAGCTCAACAGTGCCCCCAACAAGCATCCAACCCTCCACTGCCTCTGCCACCTCCTCCGCAGCCTCAGAGCCCAGCTTCACACCGCTGTCCATGCCCACCCTCCTACTGGCAGCATCTCCTCCTGCAGGCTCTGGTCTCCCAGCAGCTCTCGGGCCATGCCATGCCATCAGCAGAAGCTGAAGCAAACCTGTTCTTGTTCATCATATTTTTAATTTCCAAAGTTAAAAATTGTTCTTTGGTTTTTCCTTTTCTATAAGATCCCATTTTGGTTTCATAAACAGATAATCTTTTCTTCTATCTTTGATGATATTAACTATGACTTTTTTTTGGTTCTCTGTTCCATTGATTGTTTTTGTCCAAGTTTTTTTCTGTTTGTTTTTGTCTCTGCCTCTTGAGTTGTCTTTTCTCAAATGTCCAGTGATTATCGGCATTCCCTTTATATGTAAAAATGAGAAGCTGATTGGAAGAAGTGCATTGATGTGTGTTGGTGGAGGGTAGCAACCTGGCTGTCTAGGATTCCAGGAGCAAAGCAGGAGAAGCAGCCTGCTAGTCCAGTATTTCAATATGTAGATGTTTACATAATTCCAATATTCTTAGCTCCAACACTCACCCCTATCTTATCCTATGTCTGTTGTCTCTGAATCCAGAGCTCCTGGGCTTAGTTTCTCCAGACTAAACCTGTTGCTGCATGCGATGGAGGTGGGTAGAGTCGTTCTCTGACTGCTCAGGGAAGTGCAGGGGAGCAGGCAAGTTCAACCAGTTGATGTACAGATATTAAACCAATCATGTTGCCAATCACACCTCAGCCCATGTTCTAGGCATTCTTCAAGGCAAATTAGATAAATTCTTATAAGTACCCCACCTCTTGCAGGTATTTGGATTTCTACTTCTTCTAGTCTGGTAAGTTCATTAAATCTCCTCCATTAGTTTGCTGTCTAAACATTTTTTGAAATCTTTCATCCATGGTTTTCCCTTATGTTGAATTTACCCTTGTGGTTAATACTTTTTTGATTCTTCACTGATATTTTAATGAAGTTTTTGGAGGGAGAGCTGATGGGCAAGGGTGGTCAATCTGCCAACCTTAACTGGAAGGGTTCAGTAGTTAACTGTTGATATTTCTAAAACATTGGACAACATCATAAGTGTACACATGGGTGGTTTGGGGGGCAACAGGTAATGCCATATACCATTTGCAACATTAGAATATCCTTTTGACTCTACCTTCAAAGTATGATCAGAATTTGAACTCCCCAATAGCTGTCATCCTAATCCAGTGATATCATTTTATACCAGGACACTACCATCTGTCATGTGGATTGAGATAATGTAGCAAATGAGAAAAGCCAATCTGGATTTATCCTGATGCCTGAAATCTGCCCAATAGCTGACTTCATTCCCATACTATGCCTGCTAGCATTTGGAGGAGAGGTCCTAACTAATGCTTATACTGTTCAATGAGTAGATGCCTAGCAGTCACTGCAAGGAATAGGCTTTCAGTTTCCCCCCAGATTTAAATCTAACCTGACATTCATTTGCCACCTTAATATATGCTCACCAGCCCCTTAACTCCCATTCATGGCTGCCCTCTGTAGAAGGGGTATAGACCACTGACATCCATGTATTCTATGTCAAGAGAAGGGGGGTGTAGAATATAAAATGGGTAAGCCTCTTTAATTCAAGAAAAGATCTTTAATACATGAACCTCCAATGACAAGAACAATCTTGGTTGATGTTTTGTAGTTTGGTCAAAATAAGAGCAGTAAACTTTCATTGAGTAACCAGCCTCCTTGTGCTTACTATGTACATGCAGTTCCTATTTTTGCTTTCAGCAAACCCATGAGAAAAATGTGAACCACATGGTCCTGAGAAGAGGTAGCCGATCCAGTACTAAGACTAGGAACTTATCCTTGAACCATAAGCTCAGTTAATGCAGCTGACAGAATGGTCCTGGGAGCATATGAAATACCACTTTCAAGCCTCCCAGAATAACTTGGGAAAACTTCAAAGTGAGCTTTTTCTGAATAGCCACTGGACACAAGTGAAAATGCACGCCTCCTTATCTCTACCCCAATTTTTCTAACCACAAGAGAGGACTGCCAACAATTAGGTTACACCCATTCTCAACCATCTGCACTATTCTTTCCCAAGAATCTTAAAGTTCATCATGTGTACCTTTGACCCCATCTTGTCCCAAGCTACCTAGTACTCCATCAGTACCTCATATTTTTTAATCTCCTTCCCTTTTATCTTATTATTCTTAAGTAGTGCCCTTGCTTTATTCTCATAAATGCTTTTTGCCTTACATTGTTTTGTCCAATATTAGTTTAGCTAGATCAACTTTCTTTTGGTTTTTTTTTTTGCGGTACGCGGGCCTCTCACTGTTGTGGCCTCTCCCGTTGCGGAGCACAAGCTCCGGACGCGCAGGCTCAGCGGCCATGGCTCACGGGCCCAGCCGCTCGGCGGCATGTGGGATCTTCCCGGACCGGGGCACGAACCCGTGTCGCCTGCATCGGCAGGCAGACTCTCAACCACCGCGCCACCAGGGAAGCCCTCTTTTGGTTATTTTTTGAATGGTATATATTTCCTCATCCATTTCTGTGTGGTTTTGATTTAGGCAATTAATTATTTAACTTGGGTGTCCCTTATAAGTAGTATGTGGCTAAAATTTTTATTCTTTTTATTCAATGTGTTAAAATCTGCCTGGTGAAGTTAGCCCAATTGTATTTATTATGGTTACTAGTATATTAGGATTTTATTACAATCCTATTTTGTGGTTTCTGTTTATCCAAAGTTTTTCTTAGATTCCTTCCCTACTTATCTTCCATTTGATAAATAATTTTATGTTTTCTTTTATCTATGATGATTTTAAAAGTGTAGATTACATTTTTATTCTTTTTGGTGACTTCTGCTAAAATTTTGATATGAATACTTAATTATAATTTTTAGCAAAATGTAACAGTATTTCTACCTGTACCCCTAGCCAATCATGTCATCTTTCACATCCCTTCCTGCACAATGTTATTGTTGTTTACAGTTTTCATTTTATTCTTTATTTTAAATGCGCACACAAAATAACATTTTGTTGTCAGTTAATTTCATTTAATATTTTGTCATTTGCTTGTATTTGGAGAAGAAGATATGAAGTGTCTTGAGTGCAAGCCCTTTAATCTATGAACATGTGTAAGTCTCCCCCCACTGTTCTGGAGAGGTTCCAGTGCTGTCAACAGATTCTCAAAGGGGAACATTATCCAAAGATTAAGAACCACTCACCTTCAGCATAAAATCCAAGTCCCTTTATAAGGCATACAAGGCTCTCCAGGACCTGCTCTCCAGGACCTACTCTGTGCTTCTGCCAATCCTTGTTGGACTAGTCAAATTCCAGCAAAACTAAACTGTATGGGAGCACGCACACACACACATACACACATACACACACACACCCCATGTACTATGCTGGTCCTTCTGTGCATTTGCTCATGCCCTTCTCTTCCACACTTCTCCCATCTCCATCCCTGGTATTCACTAAATAACCCTTCCTCGTCCTTTAAGAAGTATCTCTGGTTTCAATTCCTGTAAGAACTTTTCTCTGATTAGCCACCACCATTACATTACTGGGACTTCCATAGTTCCTGATATTTTATAATTTGGCTTATATTTGTATAACATAGCTGTTTCCCATATGAGACAGTCACACAAGTGTAGTAACTATGTGGTTTGTCTTTGTATACTCTCTGTGCCTGGCACAGTGCCTGACATATATAGTAAGTATTCAGTAAAGATTTGCTGAAGGAAATAACAAAGGAGAAGTACTATGGGCCTGCTTAAGGGTAAAAAACAATTAGGCTAAATACTTTCAATTAAGATTAGTGTTTATCTATAGCTTCAGAATTAGCCAACAATAAGGAACACCAGTGAGACTCTTAATGAAGAAACTACAATTCAGTGATTTAATTGGAAAATAATACTGAACAGGGATTGTACAAAATAAATGTGTGTGTACACATACACACATGCATACACGTATTTTTGTTTCACTTTTCTAAAAGATAACTTCTTCTTACTGAGTTCTGAGGAAAAGCTGGCTCAGGAGATGTAATTGATAGGTCCTAACTTGGGGATGGGACGGGGGAGCTTGCAAGGTAACAGGAAAACCAGAAAACACTAATCTGACTCCACTGCGAAAGAAAGAACTTTAATACAAGAAAAGGATATAGTGACATATAAACATGGACCTTTAATACAAAAAAAAGATATAATGACATATGAACGTGCCATTTATAAAATAGAAGATAGTCAAGAAAAATATGGAAAACAGCAAACATTTAATATAAGAAATATGGGGCTTCCCTGGTGGCACAGTGGTTGGGAGTCCGCCTGCCGATGCAGGGGACGCGGGTTCGTGCCCCGGTCTGGGAGGATCCCACGTGCCGCGGAGCGGCTGGGCCCGTGAGCCATGGCCGCTGAGCCTGCGCGTCCGGAGCCTGTGCTCCGCAACGGGAGAGGCCACAGCAGTGAGAGGCCCGCGTACCGCAAAAAAAAAAAAAAAAAAAAAGAAATATGGATATGGATATTACAACATTGCAATACCACCTTAAAATATGCAAAGAAAACACCTGAATAATAGAGCAAAATTGATAATCCACATAATAATGTAAAAATTCTGAAAAATAACTAAGGTGAGAAATGGAAAAATTAGAAAATATGTCTGGTGTTAAATGAACAAGCTGAAATCAACACTAGGATATATCCTAATAAAAGCCTTAAATTTCAAGAAAAAAGAATTCACTAAACTTCAAAAGCAGAAGGAGAGTGAACAGATTACCACCAGGAAACCAAATTTAAGAGTGTTTCAGACTACCAAAGACAGAGGAGTGACGTCTCCAAAAGCCTGAAAGAGAAAGCAGGTGATCTAAGACTAATCTCAAGTTGTCCCTACTGCATGGCAGCTATAGGAGCCATACTAAGAAAGGCCAATTTCCAACATCTTTTCCACTCATACATCTTTCTTCAGAGGACAATAGAGTATAGCACTTAGAACATCAATAACTAAAAGGTTACAGGAAAACTCAAAAGAAAAGTCTTTGGATATTTTATAAACTAACTACTTTAGTGATTCATAAATAATAAAAAGAAGATAAAAGTGATCATTTAAAAGGGTAAAATACATTTAGAAGAAGTCGGTGTGGAATTTAAATAACTCCAGTAACTTTTGAACATAATTTTCAAAAATATCAGTTCTTCATATAGAAATCATAAAGAATATGTCAGGATAGACAAGATAAAAAACATAAAATATATGATATAAAAATTATCCAAAAGTAGTGGGATTGTTGAGGTAGATACAATTTTATGTATTATGTCAGTGGACAAATATTTATTTTCTATTTATGTGCCAGACACAAAACCAGGAACTGCACTAGACTATGAGAATATAGTGATGAACAGTTAAAAATGTCAACTGCCCTCTCAAGGAAGATAATAATAGACAAATACTAGTGGCAGAGTGATACAACAGATAAAGAGAATGTTGTGGAGGGTATAAAAAAGGAGTCCTAGTATTTCTGGCATTACAGATGAAACCTGAAAGTGGGTTTTAAATTGTTCACAAGAAATTTCAGAAATAGAATAGTTACCTTCTAAGTGATACTGAAATACAAAAGAAAAACATAAATAGGAAATACATCAAAATCTTACCCTCCCTCTGCCTTCCAGCCTTCATTGCCTTAGGTAGCTCCATTTAAACTTGCTTACGTATCATCTTCTTTGTCTCTTGCCCCATTGTCATGACACATATACAAATGCACATGTGCTCACCTAGAGTATTATTTCTATATCTATGTTGTCAATCACTTGTCACACTTATTATAACCATTGACTTCTGGATCTGCAGTCTCCAGGACCCATAAGCCTTCTTGAGGACAGAACGCATCTTTTATTCTACTTTGTTACCATGAAGATCTAGCATAGGAAAACCATTTCCTTCTCTGTCCCAGTAGAAACTCAAATTTTACTCTTCCACTCCAGGTGGACTCATATCCATTATAATCTACTTAAACTCCCTCCAACACACACACACACACACACACACACACACACACACACACACTCAAGATAGGTGAGGTTCAGATCCTGATTTGAGTTCTTGGCATTTCTGCTTCAGACCTTGGAACAATAAAAACAAAAGCTTGCCTGTCTTCTCGGAATAGGACTGGAGGGATCTCTTTTATTCTTTTCTGTATCTTATAGGAATAAAAACCAAACATAAATTATTATCTCTACAAATTATCTTGCCATATTTATTTGAGTCATTGGTGAAACTGTTAGAGGAAATAGGCAAATATTTTCAGCAAGAAAATTATATGATACTTAATCTAAGACTGGCAAATAAATAAGTAAACTATTTGCCAGAACTAATATAATATAAAGAGTAACTGCTGCAGTGGTAAAGTAACATGTTCTGCAAGGTTTTGATTTTACATTACGATTCAATTTGGTTTCTCTTTCATAAAGTATGACCTTTTGGATTTTGTGTATTACACATTCCATCAGATAACTTTCTACCATACAACTGAAATCATATAGACTTATCATGTCTATTTTTTCCTTTAGTGTCTCAAAAGAATTTTATAAACCGTTGCCATATAAATTAAATCCCCTCAATATTTGACAAAATGTTTTTAATATCCTTGCTTTATTCAAAGTTTAAGGATTTGTTTAACTATTTTTATATAAAAATTAACTCCAAACCTTAGCAGGTTAAAGCAACCATTTTATTTTGCTCACAAGGTTATGGATCAATTATATCTCAATAAATCTGAAATTTAAAAAAAAAGAATATGGAAGGGCTAAGGGTTCAGCTGGGTGGTTCTCATTTGGGGTCTGTCATGTAACTATGGTGAGATGTTGGCTGGGACTGGAATTAACCCAAAATGACTCACTTACCTGTCAAACAATTGATACTAGTTACTAGCTGCGAGTGCAGATTTGGCTATTGATCAGAGCACCTGCATATAACCTCTGCAGTTTGGCAGTCCCACGTGGCTCAAGTATCAACAAATGTGGCAAAAACTAGGTGGATTTTTCTTGCCTAGTCTGAAAAGTAACACAGCATCACTGTAGCCATAATCCATTGTTACAAAGAAGTAACAAGTTATCCACGACCAAGCAAAGGGGAAATAGACCCCATTTCTTGATGTGAAGCCAAATTCACTATGTAAGAACACTACATGGGATGGGATACTGTTGCAGCCATCTTTGGAAAACAATCTCTTACAGAATTCCAGGCAGTCTATTGTCTTACTGTAACACACCAAAGATATTAGAAGTGTCACCTAAAGTCTGTATAGATATAAAATTAGTCTTCCATATGTATCATCTTTCAATTAATTTCAATAACAATAAGTTTTATTACTAATCACTAAAGAATTGATAGCCTTAATACAAGATTTTGAATTTCCTTCATGGGCTCTGTTGAAGGAAGAGAATTGATAATAATGATAAGTTTATTAGATGCAGGAGTAAATAGTGACATACAAATTATTTCTACCCATAATATATATCCCTTTAAAAGAACAGCTCTACAGCCGCATAGCACAGGGAGATCAGCTCGGTGCTTTGTGACCACCTAGAGGGGTGGGATAGGGAGGGTGGGAGGGAGACGCAAGAGGGAGGAGATATGGGGATGTATGTATATGTATAGCTGATTCACTTTGTTATAAAGCAGAAACTAACACACCATTGTAAAGCAATTATACTCCAATAAAGATGTTAAAAAAAAAAAGTAGCTCTTACGATTGCCATTTGGGATTAATCAGAAAAAAAATAAGGAAAACGTTTGATTATTTTATTTCAAGCAAGAAAACAAAGGAACTAAATGTATACTGAGTTACACCTGTCTACTAGATTGTGCTAAGTACTGTATCTGGATACGTATTTACGCTTAACATCTTTAAGTATATCCATTTCTATATCTATATTCAACCTTCATTTCAACCTTCAGATGCAAAAGTAGAGACTAAGTGATACTAAGTTGCTTCCCAAAGTCATATAGCTGATTTGCAGCAGAGCTCAGGTTTGAAAGCGGTATTCAGTGACTTTAAAGCTTGTGCTCTTTCCACAACATCATTTACATTAAAATATTACTATAAGCACATACTTTTCCTTGATGTGGTGGTCATCTGAATACTTCCCCCAAATTACTTTTCCTTGACAACTTAAAAGTTCTGTAGGGCTTCCCTGGTGGCGCAGTGGTTGAGAGTCCACCTGCCGATGCAGGGGACACGGGTTCGTGCCCCGGTCCGGGAGGATCCCACAAGCCGCGGAGCGGCTGGGCCCGTGAGCCATGGCCTCTGATCCTGCGCGTCCAGAGCCTGTGCTCCGCAACGGGAGAGGCCACAGCAGTGAGAGGCCCGCGTACCGCAAAAAAAAAAAAAAAAAAAAGTTCTGTAAGACTCTCTTCAACTACTTTATAAGTGTGCAACTTTGATAAGTGACACACAATGATTTCCTTGAATTACAGTCATTTGTTTCATACTGACTTTCTCATCATCTGAAAATCGCAGAAAACTCAACATACAGTTGCAAAGGTGAGGAATCTTTTCATTTATATCTAAACTTATTCAGCCATGGCTCCGAAATCCCATTCTAACTTGATAAAAAGAATACTTAACCACAACAGGGACCATGATTGTTTTCTCTTGGCATAAAATTTGTCACCAGAGAAGTAATTTTTATTCAAATCCTTCCAAATAATTTTGCCTTGCTTGGATATCCAAAAACTATACAAATCAGCTTACACAGGTTATTAAAGAGAGAAATCTGAAAATGTGTATCCACTAATACATTTCTAAAATCTCCATGATCAAATCTCCAAAATCTTCTCTGTTTCAGCTTATATATATCAATAGAATCTTTTAATTGCCATCTCAATAATACCTTAATAAATCAAATATTTTCAGAATGATGTGTTATTATTATTCCCCTGGGATGACACAGACAGCCCTTCCATGCTCCACTGTGCCTAGTTTATGCCTGTGTTACAGCAATCATGAATTAGGTTTTGGAATTTTTAACTCTACTACCTTGGGCATTGTGCCATGCCATATTTGGGTCCGTGATGCCTACTGTAGTGTCTGACAGAGAACTGCAGCTGTGACCTGACAACTAACTTAGGAGTAGCTAATTTAGTTGTACACAAGTAATAGGTTCTTTATGGTAGTTAACTGTGACTTCCCCACCCTCCCTAAAATCTTTGAGGTAGGTGAGAATTAGCTATTCCTCTTATCATCACTACCCAGTTATAACGAAATAAACTTCAGAGTAAATTCTGCCAAACATACAGACGTTTATTAAACAAGTACGCCTTAGAAAGGAGGCACGGAGAGATTACCAAACCTCTTCCGTAAACTCAGTGAAATCCCAGCAATCTGTCCTTTAGGGAACTGCAATCAATGCTATGCTGAAATGCTCACCAGAGGAAGAAGCCGCCACACTCCAGGGGAGGGATCTGGTTACTGCATTGTTACAATTGGTCGGCCAGAAGTCGTTCTAATCCATAGATGGACACAAGACCATTTAGGACTCTAACAAGACACTGTTTTCATGAATAAAACCCATTGCGTTTAGGAGGCTAATTACCTAGGCATCCGATAATGACTGAGTCCCAGCTCACTGAAGTGAATATAGTAGCCCCTGAGCCATGAGGCCTTGTTGATGAAGTGCAGTCTGTGCATTCTTTATTAGGGAAACTTACTGCCCCTGTAGTTGAAGTTTGCACTAAAGTGCACATTCATAATATTTACATGGTCTATGCTAAAATGTTTTAATGCAAAAGTGTTCGTATGTAAGAACCATTAACAATCGCTGCTCAGTAAATCACACGTGTATCCTGTCAACAAATTCTGATTTAACACCTACCACAGGTCAGACACAATGCTAGACACCATAACGTTAAATAAGATATGGTTCTTATCCTCAAGAAGCTTACAATCTAGTTGGAGAAACATAAGCAAAATAATCACTATAGTATGAAGTGATAAATGCTGGATTAAGGGCACATCCAAGGTGCCAAGAGGATCCCAAAGAACAGCAACTACATCAGACTCAAGAGTTTGTCTGATGTAGCTTTCTAAAAGACATGGTTCTTGAAGTAGTATCAGAACACAACTATGAATTAAGTTAGATGCACTAAGTGGAAGAAATAATTTTGGACAAAAGTAGCAGAGCAATTCTGAAGGCAGAGAAGTTTGAAACCTCACAATCCATTTTCAAAATTGTAAGCAGTTCAGAATGGCTGGGGGATCAAGGAGAGTGAGCTGAGTGGAGAGAGAGGAGCTTAGAGAGGAGAGGGAGACCTTAGAGAGGGAGACCAGATCATTCAGGTTTACAAGTTAAGGTAAGCAGTTTGAACTTTTCTAAAAGATATGGTATACCAAGGGAAGATTTTAATCATGGAAGAAGTGTACATTTTAGAAAGATCATTCCAACAGCAATATGTAGGATGGGTTGAAGCAGGACTGGGGAAGAGACAGAGTTGATGAGGGGGTATGTGGTAAAACCTTGAGCAAAGGCATAAGCAATTGAGAATAGTGAAAGGAACAGATTCAAAAGAAAGAAACCAAAGGACTTGAGACTGAGTGGATATACAGAGTGTGAGAAAAATTTAGAATACCTCTGCCTTGGGCAATTGTATGGATAGTGCTACACAATAGGTGTCAATGACTGAATGAATGAAGTAATGATCAAATGAACGTGGCTCCAATATGGAGTATTTATTCTTTACTATATGAAGATATCCAATACGTAAGTTGTCCTTAGAAGTTTGTATAACCATAAAATAAAAGTAGGAGGCAATGACACACGCTTCTTCTCTTATCAGTTTCTAATAATCCCTGTCAACCCATTGGATTCTCTTCTCTTGCTTGGCTTCTGTTATACAGGCTCAGTCCCTTCTACTTCTTTAAGCACTTTCACTGTAGATGTTTTTTTCTTGCTGGTCAACCTAGTAGTGATTACAGTTTATCACAGTACATATTTTATTTTGCAAGCACTATAGCATAAACTGTAATCTCACAAATGCATGTTAATTAATCTGCAGTAAGCACAGCTTACTTTATACAATTCTCTCCTGAAGTAACTGACAACTTAGATTGACTAGAAATCCAAAGTAATTAATAAACTGTGTTTTACAGCTGCATCTACATTATGAATTATCCTAAGTGACTCTCCCTGTGCAGAATCACTGGCTTATTAAGTACCTATGTTCATATACCATAAAATTTAAAACAGGAACATATACTTTTATCTATACTATAGTTGTTCCATCATACAAATGTATATTCTTTCCTAATTAAAATATAGCTAAAAGTTCCTAAATAATATCCCTTTTCTAATTAAATATAAATTTTCCCTGAAAATCTGTAAAACTTTATTTATAAGAATAGAAACAGTAAAGTCAATATATAGAATTCAACAAACAGTATGGTTAACTGGAAAAGCAATTCTGTACCACAAACAAACAGCTACCTTTTAAAGATCTAGAGAACAATGAAATACTCTTAACCATAAACTTCATGTAACATCGTTACAACATATAACAATATTTTAAAGCTAATCAAGAGATTTTTAGAATATGAAGACTATATTTTTAATATAATTTCAAAAGTCAATTATTATGTTGTGGATGTTTGAAAATGTAACTTCTATTAAATGCTCTCCTATTAAATTGAATACTAAACAATAGATTTTTACTATACCAAAGAAGAATGCAGACAGTGAGGCAAAAGCAGAATGATTTATTGTGCCACCAATTATAATTTAACAAACTATGCCAAATAACATATTGAACATGGATTATCTAGCTCTACATGGAAATAACAGTGTAAAATAATAAGAAATTAACTACAAGAAGTTACATCTCCTAAACAGAGAAAATTCCTGCAAATAATCACATGAATATTTATATTCAGAGGGTGGAGGTTTATTGAAGAATATGCTGTTATATTAATATGTTAAATCCTGGAAGAATCTCCCCGTCCCCTTTTTTTTTTCCAATATGACAGCCTATACATTTTCTGATTATATTCACAGGAAAATATAACAATATTAAGAATAGATTTGTTAAGGAGAACTAAATAAAAATTAACCAATGAAAAATATTACATGCATATTGAACACCCAGAGTTATTAGTCATTTTAATGTAAAAACAATTTCTAGGGTTTAAAATGACTATAGTTGGATAAATGTTTCCAAGAAAAAGAATATGACTCAGAAATAGTGTTATAGACTTATTTGTGTCAAAACGTCTTCCAGCATATTGTTTTAATTACAATAACCTCATTGAAGAAGGAATAAAGAATTTAGCTAGAGAAAATAGCACTAAAATGTCCATGTATACTTTGTTTCTGATATTTCAGTAGAAAGTTTTAGTACCTCCTCGAATCTTGAAAAAGTACTACTTTAAATTTATGGGGCTCACGCACATCACATTTCTGATAATGTTGTCAAAATATGAAGTTATATGCCAAAATTCATATTCTACACAGTATGTATTTTCATTTTTGAACCACTTCTTATTTTGCTTGACACTATTTTTTATAGTTTGTTTTATCTTAATACATAAAATTTTAAATCATAAACTTGAAAATAACTCTATAAAGTTTTTTCTTTCTCTCTGCATTTCCAAAGAGATGTGAGGAACATAGAAGAATTTATAAAGAATGATTACATCTAACTGTTAAATAAGATCTATTTAGAAAAAAATGTTTCAGTTGTTTAGTATACCAAAAAGAGGTGTTATTTAGGATAGCATACATTCATTTTAGGACACAGATGAACTTTTTACATTTTGGTTAAGAATTACTAAATTATCCCTTAGTCCATACAAGTGATAACATACTTTTTGAGTTCTTTATTTAATATTCTAAGAAAATATTTCTCTCCCCATTTTGTATTGTTTCTAGTTAAATAATAATTCTGTGCAGGTAATAGGAATTGCAGTTAAAAACAGAATAAAATAACAAATAGAACTGGTCACCAGAATAATTACATTGTGCTCTATTGAACAAGCAATAGTACATGATTTGGAAGACAAGAATTCACAAGTCAGTGTTTAAATAAGCATTTGAGGGGTAAGCCTCCACCATTCTAAATATTTATGTACAGAAAACATCTATAATCACACTGCATGGAAAGTTTCTTTTGCATATCCTTTAATTCATTTAACATTTTCAGATGTTTGAAGCAAGCTGAACTATTTCAGTCTCATAGGCTTTGGGTCCAAGTCTAGTTCATCAAATTGGGAATGGTGGCAATTATATTTTGGGGAATGGGGAGCAAAAAAAATCAATGGACAAGAAACGTGGTTACTGTATAGCTGCTCACCTATTGTTTGATACAGATGTTACTTTTCTATGAAGGCTAATAAAATATGACCTACTAAAATAACTTGAATAATTACTTATTCAAAATAAGTAATAAATCAGAAAGACAGATCTTTATAAACTTATAAGCAGGCGAGCACTTGTATATGTGTGTGAGTATACACATACCCTTACATCTATCTTTCTGAATACCTCTCTTTCCAGGTTCAACTTTTTTGAGAAAACAACAACAAACAAACAGAATAATGAGAGCCCTAGAAAAATACATTCCAGTGTTTGATACTTTAAATTCAATTCATCTCTCCTTTAAAATGCTTAGTACTGATGGTATACTCATTTTAAAAAACTAGATCCCCCATGGAGTATGTAAGATATTAACAAAATCTTCATCATCTACTATCCCTATACTTAGACCTTCATAGTAATCTTCAAATTCACCATATGACACTTCATCAGACTTACTGCAGGCATCTTTCAGTGTTTCTGGAAAAGATGTTTTGATTTCTTCCTCTGTGGAATGTCCTGTAAAATAGTACTGACTATGAAACAATGTCCTTAAAAGTTCAATGAAATGGCTGATGATAATAAAGAAATACTTAAGTCACCTGATGAAATCTTTCCAACAATTTGAAATCTTATGTCAAACTGCCCTGCAATTTATTTAAACATTTTCTTGCATGAACTAGAATTTAATGGTGAGGACTTCAACACACATTTGAAGCATCTTTTAAAAGCGTCTGACAGGATGTGTCCTTATGTATAGGCAAAATAACAGTTACTACTGTAGATATTCTTGAATTTGTTAATGTTTTAGAGAACTCGGTTTCATTCCCATTAGAAATGAGGAAAGAAGAAAACAAGTAAATAGTTTCATGATTTATAGGCTGATAACACAGTAATGCAATGTGTTAAAGGCATTAGTTACTTTATGAAGCAGTTACTCATAACTGCAGCTAGAAAATATTACTGCAAACACAGGATTCAGAGGCCTATGAAAATCTTTGCTGGAAGAAATTTTACTTGATTAACTCATTCTATTTTTAATCTCTGACATTAAGTAGGCTATTTCCACTGGTCGGTTATACTAAATATGATTAAATTTTACCCATAGGAAGATGCTATTGAGAATCACATATGTAACAAAAAAAAATTGAATTCTTTAGTTTGTTATTTAAAGTGAGAACATAAAATATCTGATTCATCCTTTTTTTAAAATTCATTTGATTTTTTAATTTAGAAAAAGAACAATAAGCTATTTAAATAATACCTTTGATTATATTATGGCCAGTTAAAGGAAAGAGTGATCTCAGCTTAAATACTTTTTCCTTAGGGAGGAAATATTAGGATATTTTCTGTACCTTCAAATTTTGATAGACATATTTATGTTCATTATATGATAGCTCCATCCCTAGAGAAAGCCATTTCCTTATTCTGCCTTAAATCTTGAAGCATAAGCAGTTACAGTAAAACTAATTCAGAGAACTTGCACATGTAATTATGTATCCTCTAAATCTGTTCTGTTCTAACTCAATTTCATCACTATCTCCTCAACAGGAAATAAAAGTTAACCTCAATTATAAACATAAAAGAAAAAAATAAGTACAGATAATAGACCTCAGAATTTTTAAATTAAGAAGCTCTCCAGTTGCTGCTAACGTGTTTAAGAAGAAAGAGCTCCATGGCCGACCACTTACAGGAAAGAACTCATAGGGCTAAATAACTCATCCAGTATCACACAGACAGTAAATGGTTAAGCAGTGAATTACATGGATCTCTCTGATTGGAACTCCCACAGTTTTCCCATTAAACTTTGCAGTATCTCAGGAAGGGCCTCAGCCGTTTATAGTAAAAGAACATACTAAACTTTACTGTTTGGCTTCAAGATGGCGGAAGAGTAAGACGCGGAGCTCACCTTCCTGCCAACAAAAACATCAGAAATACAACTACATGTGGAACAACTCCTACAGAACACCTACTGAACGCTGGCAGAAGACCTCTGACCTCCCAAAAGGCAAGAAACTCCCCACGTACCTGGGTAGGGCAAAAGAAAAAACAGAGACAAGAATAGGGACAGGACCTGCACCAGTGGGAGGGAACTGTGAAGGAGGAAAGATTTCCACCCAGTAGGAAGGCCCTTCGCTGGCGGAGACTGCGGGTGGCAGAGGGGGAAAGCTTAGGAGCCGAGGAGGAGAGCACAGCAACAGGGGTGTGGAGGGCAAAGCGGGGAGATGTCCGCACAGAGGATCAGGGCCGACCGGCACTCACCAGCCCGAGAGGCTTGTCTGCTCACCCGCCGGAGCAGGTGGGGGCCGGGAGCTGAGGCTCGGGCTTCGGTCGTATAGCAGGGAGAGGACTGGGGTTGGCTGCATGAACACACCCTGAAGGGGGTTAGTGCGCCGCGGCTAGCCGGGAGGGAGTCCGGGAAAAAGTCTGGAGCTACCGAAGCGGCAAGAGACTTTTTCTTGCCTCTTTGTTTCTTGGTGCGCGAGGAGAGGGGATTAAGAGCGCCGCTTAAAGGAGCCCCAGAGACGGGCGCGAGCCGCGGCTAAAAGCGCGGACCCCAGAGACAGGCATGAGACGCTAAGGCTGCTACTGCCGCCACCAAGAAGCCTGTGTGCGAGCACAGGTTACTATCCAGAGCACAGGATACTATCCACACCCCTCTTCCGGGGAGCCTGTGCAGCCCGCCACTGCCAGGGCCCCGTGATCCAGGGACAACTTCCCTGGGAGAACACACGGCGCGCCTCAGGCTAGTGCAACGTCACGCCGGCCTCTGCCTCAGCAGGCTCACCCCGCATCCGTACCCCTTCCTCCCTCCAGCCTGAGGGAGCCAGAGCCCCCAAAGCACCTGGTTCTTTAACCCCGTCCTGTCTGAGCGAGGAACAGACGCCCTCAGGCGACCTACACGCAGAGGCGGGGCCAAATCTAAAGCTGAGCCCCGGGAGCTGTGGGAACAAAGAAGAGAAAGGGAAATCTCTCCCAGCAGCCTCAGGAGCAGCGGATTAAATCTCCACAATCAACTTGATGTACCCTGCATCGGTGGAATACCTGAAGAGACAACGAATCATCACAAATTGAGGAGGTAGACTTTGGGAGCAATGATATATATATGTTTCCCCCTTTTTCTCTTTTTGTGAGTGTGTATGTGTATGCTTCTGTGTGTGATTTTGTCTGTATAGCTTTGCTTTTACCATTTGTCCTAGGGTTCTCTCTGTCCGTTTTTTTTTTTTTTTTTTACTTAAAATTTTTTTTCTTGATATTTATTTTTTATTTTAATAAATTTATTTTATTTTATTTTATCTTCTTTCTTTCTTTCTTTCTTTTCTCCCTTTTATTCTGAGCCATGTGGAGGACAGGCTCTTAGTGCTCCAGCTAGGCGCCAGGGCTGTGCCACTGAGGTGGGAGAGCCAAGTTCAGGACACTGGTCCACAAGAGACCTCCCAGCTCCACGTAATATCAAACGGCGAAAATCTCCCAGAGATCTCCATCTCAACGCCAAGACCCACCTCCACTCAACGACCAGCAAGCTACAGTGCAGGACACCCTATGCCAAACAACTAGCAAGACAGGAACACAACCCCATCCATTAGCACAGAGGCTGCCTAAAATCATAATAAGGCCACAGACACCCCAAAACACACCAGCAGACGTGGACCTGCCCACCAGATGGACAAAATCCAGCCTCCTCCAGCAGAACACAGGCACCAGTCCCCTCTACCAGGAAGCCTACACAACCCACTGAACCAACCTTAGCCACTGGGGACAGACAACAAAAACAATGGGAACTACGAACCTGCAGCCTGCGAACAGGAGACCCCAAACACAGTAAGTTAAGCAAAATGAGAAGACAGAGATATACACAGCAGATGAAGGAGCAAGTCAAAAACCCACCAGACCTAAAAAATGAAGAGGAAATAGGCAGTCTACCTGAAAAAGAATTCAGAATAATGATAGTAAAGATGATCTACAATCTTGGAATAGAATGGAGAAAATAAAAGAAACGTTTAACAAGGACCTAGAAGAACTAAAGAGCAAACAAACAGAGATGAAAAACACAATAAATGAAATTAAAAATTCTCTAGAAGGGATCAATAGCAGAATAATGGAGGCAGATGAATGGGTAAGTGACCTGGAAGATAAAATAGTGGAAATAACTACTGCAGAGCAGAATAAAGAAAAAAGAATGAAAAGAATTGAGGACAGTCTCAGAGACCTCTGGGGCAACATTAAATGCACCAACATTTGAATTATAGGGGTCCCAGAAGAAGAAGAGAAAAAGAAAGGGACTGAGAAAATATTTGAAGAGATTATAGTTGAAAACTTCCCTACTATGGGAAGGGAAATAGTTAATCAAGTCCAGGAAGAACAGAGAATCCCATACAGGATAAATGCAAGGAGAAACACGCCAAGACATATTAATGAAACTATCAAAAATTAAATACAAACAACAAATATTAAAAGCAGCAAGGGAAAAACAGCAAGTAACACATAAAGGAATCCCCATAAGGTTAACAGCTGAAAGGGAAAAACAGCAAGTAACACATAAGGGAATCCCCATAAGGATAACAGCTGATCTTTCAGCAGACACTCTGCAAGCCAGAAGGGAGTGGCAGGACATATTTAAAATGATGAAAGAGAAAAACCTACAACCAAGATTACTCTACCCAGCAAGGATCTCATTCAGATTTGATGGAGAAATTAAAACCTTTACAGACAAGCAAAAGCTAAGAGAATTCAGCACCACCAAACCAGCTTTACAACAAATGCTAAAGGAAGTTCTCTAGGCAGGAAACAAAAGAGAAGGAAAAGACCTACAATAGCAAACCGAAAACAATTAAGAAAATGGTCATAGGAACATACATATCGATAATTACCTTAAATGTAAATGGATTAAATGCTCCAACCAAAAGACATATACTGGCTGAATGAGTACAAAAACAAGACCCGTATATATGCTGTCTACCAGAAACCCACTTCAGACCTAGGGATACATACAGACTGAAAGTGAGGGGATGGAAAAAGATATTCCATGCAAATGGAAATCAAAAGAAAGCTGGAGTAGCAATTCTCATATCAGACAAAATAGACTTTAAAACAAAGACTATTACAAGAGACAAAGAAGGACACTACATAATGATCAAGGGATCAATCCAAGATGAGGAAATAGCAATTGTAAATACTTATGCACCCAACATAGGAGCACTTCAATATATAAGACAAATACTAAGAGCCATAAAAGGGGAAATCGACAGTAACACAATCATGGTAGGGGACTTTAACACCCCACTTTCACCAATGGACAGATCATCCAAGATGAAAATAAATAAGGAAACACAAGCTTTAAATGACACATTAAACAAGATGGACTTAATTGATATTTATAGGACATTCCATCCCAAAACAACAGAATACACATTCTTCTCAAGTGCTCATGGAACATTCTCGAGGATAGATCATATCTTGGGTCACAAACCAAGCCTTGGTAAGTTGAAGAAAATTGAAATCGTATCAAGTATCTTTTCTGACCACAATGCCATGTGACTAGATATCAATTACAGCAAAAAATCTGTAGGAAATACAAACACATAGAAACTAAACAACACACTACTTAAGAACCAAGAGATCACTGAAGAAATCAAAGAGTAAATCAAAAAATACCTAGAAACAAATGACAATGAAAACACAATAACTGAAAACCTATGGGATGCAGCAAGAGCAGTTCTAAGAGGGAAGTTCATAGCTATACCAGCCTACCTTGAGAAACAAGAAACATCTCAAATAAATAACCTAATCTTACACCCAAAGCAATTAGAGAAAGAAGAACAAAAAAAGCCCAAAGTTAGCAGAAGGAAAGAAATCATAAAGATCAGATCAGAAATAAATGAAAAAGAAATGAAGGAAACGGTAGCAAAGATCAATAAAACTAAAAGCTGGTTCTCTGAGAAGATAAATAAAATTCATAAATCATTAGCCAGACTTATCAAGAAAAAAAGGGAGAAGACTCAAATCAATAGAATTAGAAATGAAAAAGGAGAAGTAACAACTGACACTGCAGAAATACAAGGGATCATGAGAGATTACTAAAACCAACTATATGCCAATAAAATGGACAACCTGGAAGAAATGGACAAATTCTTAGAAATGCACAACCTTCTGAGAATGAACCAAGAAGAAATAGAAAATATGAACAGACCAATCACAAGCACTGAAATTGAAACTGTGATTAAAAATCTTCTAACAAACAAAAGCCCAGGACCAGATGGCTTCACAGGAGAAATCTATCAAACATTTACAGAAGAGGTAACACCTATCCTTCTCAAACTCTTCCAAAATATAGCAGAGGGAGGAACACGCCCAAACTCATTCTACGAGGCCACCAGCACTCTGATACCAAAACCAGAAAAGGATGTCACAAAGAAAGAAAACCACAGGCCAATATCACTTACGAACATAGATGCAGAAATCCTCAACAAAATACTAGTAAACAGAATCCAACAACACATTAAAAGGATCATACATTATGATCAAGTGGGTTTTATCCCAGGAATGCAAGGATTCTTCAATATATGCAAAGCAATCAACGTGATACACCATATTAAAAATTTGAAGGAGAAAAACCATATTATCATCTCAATAGATGCAGAGAAAGCTTTTGACAAAATTCAACACCCATTTATGATAAAAACCCTCCAGAAAGCAGGCATAGAGGGAACTTTCCTCAACATGATAAAGGCCATATATGACAAACCCACAGCCAACATCATACTCAATGGTGAAAAACTGAAAGCATTTCCACTAAGATCAGGAATGCCCACTCTCACCACTATTATTCAACATGGTTTTGGAAGTTTTAGTCACAGCAATCAGAGAAGAAAAAGATCTAAAAGGAATCCAAATTGGAAAAGAAGAAATAAAGCTGTCACTGTTTGCAGATGACATGATACTATACATAGAGAATCCTAAAGATGCTACTAGAAAACTACTACAGCTAATCAACGAAGTTGGTAAAGTAGCAGGATACAAAAGTAATGCACAGGGCTTCCCTGGTGGCGCAGTGGTTGAGAGTCCACCTGCTGATGCAGGAGACACAGGTTCGTGCCCCAGTCCAGGAAGATCCCACATGCCATGGAGTGGCTGGACCTGTGAGCCATGGCCGCTGAGCCTGCACATCCAGAGCCTGTGCTCCACAACGGGAGAGGCCACAACAGTGAGAGGCCCGCGTACCACAAAATTAAAAAAAAAAAAGCACAGAAATCTCTTGCATTCCTATACACCAATGGTGAAAAATATGAAAGTGAAAGTAAGAAAACACTTCCATTTACCATTGCAACAAAAAGAATAAAATATCTAGGAATAAACCTACCTAAGGAGACAAAAGACCTGTATGCAGAAAATTATACAACACAGATGAAAGAAATTAAAGATGATACAAATAGAAGGAGAGATATACCATGTTCTTGGATTGGAAGAATGAACATTGTGAAAATGACTCTACTACCCAAAGCAATCTACAGATTCAATGCAATCGCTATCAAACTACCACTGGCATTTTTCACAGAACTAGAACAGAAAATTTCACACTTTGTATGTTAACACAAAAGACCCCGAATAGCCAAAGCAATCTTGAGAAAGAAAAACGCAGGTGGAGGAATCAGGCTCCCTGACTTCAGACTATACTACAAAGCTAGAGTAATCAAGACAGTATGGTACTGGCACAAAAACAGAAATATAGATCAATGGAACAGGATGGAAAGCCCAGAGATAAACCCATGCACATATGGTCACCTTATCTTTGATAAAGGAGGCAAGAATATACAGTGGAGAAAAGACAGCCTCTTCAATAAGTGGTGCTGTGAAAACTGCTCAGACAGCTACATGGAAAATAATGAAATTAGAACACTCCCTAACACCATACACAAAAATAAACTGAAAATAGATTAAAGCCGTAAAGGTAAGGCCAGACACTATCAAACTCTTAGAGGAAAACCTAGGCAGGGGCTTCCCTGGTGGCGCAGTGGTTGAGAGTCTGCCTGACGATGCAGGGGACACGGGTTTGTGCCCTGGTCTGGGAAGATCCCACATGCCACAGAGCGGTGGGCCCGTGAACCATGGCTGCTGAGCCTGCGCGTCCGGAGCCTGTGCTCCACAACGGGAGAGGCCACAACAGTGAGAGGCCCGCATTCCGAAAGGAAAAAACAGAAAAAAACCAAAAACATAGGCAGAACACTCTATGACGTAAATCACAGCAAGATCCTTTTTGACCCACCTCCTAGAAAAATGGAAATAAAAACAAAAATAAACAAATGGGACCTATTGAAACTTAAAAGCTTTTGCACAGCAAAGGAAACCATGAACAAGACCAAAAGACAACCCTCAGAATGGGAGAAAATATTTGCAAATGAAGCAACTGACAAAGGATTAATCTCCAAAATTTACAAGCAGCTCGTATAGCTCAATATCAAAAACACAAACAACCCAAACCAAAAATGGGCAGAAGACCTAAATAGACATTTCTCCAAAGAAGATATACAGATTGCCAACACACACATGAAAGAATCCTCAACATCATTAATCATTAGAGAAATGCAAATCAAAACTAAGATATCATCTCACACCAGTCAGAATGGCCATCATCAAAAAATCTAGAAACAATAAATGCTGGAGAGGTTATGGAGAAAAGGGAACCCTCTTGCACTGTTGGTGGGAATGTAAATTGATACAGCCACTATGGAGAACAGTATGGAGGTTCCTTAAAAAACTAAAAATAGAACTACCATACGTCCCAGAAATCCCACTACTGGGCATATACCCTGAGAAAACCATAACTGAAAAAGAGTCATGTACCAAAATGTTCACTGCAGCTCTATTTACAATAGCCAGGACGTGGAAGCAACCTAATTGTCCATCAACAGGTGAATGGATAAAGAAGATGTGACACATATATACAGTGGAATAATACTCAGCCATAAAATGGAACGAAACGTGAGTTATTTGTAGTGAGGTGGATGGACCTAGAGACTGTCATACAGAGTGAAGTAAGTCAGAAAGAGAAAAACAAATACCATATGCTAACACAGATATATGGAATCTAAAAAAAAAAAAAGAAAAGAAAATGGTCAGAAGAACCTAGGGGCAAGAGGGGAATAAAGATGCAGACCTACTAGAGAATGGACTTGAGGATACGGGGAGGGGGAAGGGTAAGCTGGGACAAAGTGAGAGAGTGGCATGGACATATATACACTACCAAACGTAAAGTAGCTAGCTAATGGGAAGCAGCCGCAAAGCACAGGGAGATCAGCTCGGTGCTTTGTGACCACCTAGAGGGGTGGGATAGGGAGGGTGGGAGGGAGACGCGAGACGGAAGAGATATGGGGACATATGTATATGTATAACTGATTCACTTTGTTATAAAGCAGAAACTGACACACCATTGTAAAGCAATTATACTCTAATAAACATGTTAAAAAAAAAAAGAAGCTCTCACATTTCTGGCTTAAAAAATAATTATTTATTTCCTCACTTAATGGCCTCAAGTCCATGCTATGAATTAATATAATTTAAAGATATTACTTTGATTAACTCACATTTTAGAAATCTAATGTATTTTTTTTTAAACATCTTTATTGGTGTATAATTGCTTTACAATGGTGTGTTAGTTTCTGCTTTATAACAAAGTGAATCAGTTATACATATACATATGTTCCCATATGTCTTCCCTCTTGCGTCTCCCTCCCTCCCACTCTCCCTATCCCACCCCTCCAGGCTGTCACAAAGCACCGAGCTAATATCCCTGTGCCTTGCGGCTGCTTCCCCCTAGCTATCTACCTTACTACGTTTGTTAGTGTGTATATGTCCATGACTCTCTCTCGCCCTGTCAAAGCTCACCCTTCCCCCTCCCCATATCCTCAAGTCCGTTCTCCAGTAGGTCTGCGTCTTTATTCCTGTCTTACCCCTAGGTTCTTCATGACATTTTTTTCCCCCTTAAATTCCATATATATGTGTTAGCATACGGTATTTGTCTTTTTCTTTCTGACTTACTTCACTCTGTATGACAGACTCTAGGTCTATCCATCTCATTACAAATAGCTCAATTTCATTTCTTTTTAAGGCTGAGTAATATTCCATTGTATATATGTGCCACATCTTCTTTATCCATTCATCCGATGATGGGCGCTTAGGTTGTTTCCATCTCCGGGCTATTGTAAATAGAGCTGCAATGAACATTTTGGTACATGACTCTTTTTGAATTTTGGTTTCCTCAGGGTATATGCCCAGTAGTGGGATTGCTGGGTCATATGGTAATTCTATTTGTAGTTTTTTAAGGAACCTCCATACTGTTCTCCATAGTGGCTGAACCAATTCACATTCCCACCAACAGTGCAAGAGTGTTCCCTTTTCTCCACACCCTCTCCAGCATTTATTGTTTCTAGATTTTTTGATGATGGCCATTCTGACTGGTGTGAGATGATATCTCATTGTAGTTTTGATTTGCATTTCTCTAATGATTAATGATGTTGAGCATTCTTTCATGTGTTTGTTGGCATTCTGTATATCTTCTTTGGAGAAATGTCTATTTAGGTCTTCTGCCCATTTTTGGATTGGGTTGTTTGTTTTTTTGTTATTGAGCTGCATAAGCTGCTTGTAAATTTTGGAGATTAATCCTTTGTCATTTGCTTCATTTGCAAATATTTTCTCCCATTCTGAGGGTTGTCTTTTGGTCTTGATTATGGTTTCCTTTGCTGTGCAAAAGCTTTGAAGTTTCATTAGGTCCCATTTGTTTATTTTTGTTTTTATTTCCATTACTCTAGGAGGTGGGTCAGAACGGATCTTGCTGTGATTTATGTCATAGAGTGTTCTGCCTATGTTTTCCTCTAAGAGTTTGATAGTTTCTGGCCTTACATTTAGGTCTTTAATCCATTTTGAGCTTATTTTTGTGTATGGTGTTAGGGAGTGATCTAATCTCATACTTTTACAGGTAGCTGTCCAGTTTTCCCAGCACCACTTATTGAAGAGGCTGTCCTTTCTCCACTGTACATTCCTGCCACCTTTATCAAAGATAAGGTGTCCATATGTGCGTGGGTTTATCTCTGGGCTTTCTATCCTGTTTCATTGATCTATCTTTCTGTTTTTGTGCCAGTACCATACTGTCTTGATTACTGTAGCTTTGTAGTATAGTCTGAAGTCAGGGAGCCTGATTCCTCCAGCTCCTTTTTTCGTTCTCAAGATTGCTTTGGCTATTCGGGGTCTTTTGTGTTTCCATACAAATTGCGAAATTTTTTGTTCTAGTTCTGTGAAAAATGCCAGTGGTAGTTTGATAGGGATTGCATTGAATCTGTAGATTGCTTTGGGTAGTAGAGTCATTTTCACAATGTTGATTCTTCCCATCCAAGAACATGGTATATCTCTCCATCTATTTGTATCATCTTTAATTTCTTTCATCAGTGTCTTATAATTTTCTGCATACAGGTCTTTCGTCTCCTTAGGTAGGTTTATTCCTAGATATTTTATTCTTTTTGTTGCAATGGTAAATGGGAGTGTTTTCTTGATTTCACTTTCAGATTTTTCATCCTTAGTATATAGGAATGCCAGAGATTTCTGTGCATTAACTTTGTATCCTGCTACCTTACCAAATTCATTGATTAGCTCTAGTAGTTTTCTGGTAGCATCTTTAGGATTCTCTATGTATAGTATCATGTCATCTGCAAACAGTGACAGCTTTACTTCTTCTTTTCTGATTTGGATTCCTTTTATTTCCTTTTCTTCTCTGATTGCTGTGGCTAAAACTTCCAAAACTATGTTGAATAAGAGTGGTGAGAGTGGGCAACCTTGTCTTGTTCCTGATCTTAGTGGAAATGCTTTCAGTTTTTCACCATTGAGGATGATGTTTGCTGTGGGCTTGTCATATATGGCCTTTATTATGTTGAGGAAAGTTCCCTCTATGCCTACTTTCTGCAGGGTTTTTATCATAAATCGGTGTTGAATTTTGTCGAAAGCTTTCTCTGCATCTATTGAGATGATCATATGGTTTTTCTCCTTCAATTTGTTAATATGGTTTATCACATTGATAGATTTGCGTATATTGAAGAATCCTTGCATTCCTGGAATAAACCCCACTTGATCATGGTGTATGATCCTTTTAATGTGCTGTTGGATTCTGTTTGCTAGTATTTTGTTGAGGATTTTTGCATCTATGTTCATCAGTGATATTGGCCTGTAGTTTTCTTTCTTTGTGACATCCTTGTCTGGTTTTGGTATCAAGGTGATGGTGGCCTCGTAGAAGGAATTTGGGAGTGTTCCTCCCTCTGCTATATTTTGGAAGAGTTTGAGAAGGATAGGTGTTAGCTCTTCTCTAAACGTTTGATAGAATTCACCTGTGAAGCCATCTGGTCCTGGGCTTTTGTTTGTTGGAAGATTTTTAATCACAGTTTCAATTTCAGTGCTTGTGATTGGTCTGTTCATATTTTCTATTTCTTCCTGATTCAGTCTTGGCAGGTTGTGCATTTCTAAGAATTTGTCCATTTCTTCCAGATTGTCCATTTTATTGGCATAGAGTTGCTTGTAGTAATCTCTCATGATTTTTTTTATTTCTGCAGTGTCAGTTGTTACTTCTCCTTTTTCATTTCTAATTCTATTGATTTGAGTCTTCTCCCTTTTTTTCTTGATGAGTCTGGCTAGTGGTTTATCTATTTTGTTTATCTTCTCAAAGAACCAGCTTTTAGTTTTATTGATCTTTGCTATCGTTTCCTTCATTTCTTTTTCATTTATTTCAGATCTGATTTTTATGATTTCTTTCCTTCTGCTAGCTTTGGGGGTTTTTTGTTCTTCTTTCTCTAATTGCTTGAGGTGCAAGGTTAGGTTGTTTATTCGAGATGTTTCCTGCTTCTTAAGGTGGGCTTGTATTGCTATAAACTTCCCCCTTAGAACTGCTTTTGCTGCATCCCATAGGTTTTGGGTCGTTGTGTCTCCATTGTCATTTGTTTCTAGGTATTTTTTTATTTCCTCTTTGATTTCTTCAGTGATCACTTCATTATTAAGTAGTGTATTGTTTAGCCTCCATGTGTTTGTATTTTTTACAGATCTTTTCCTGTAATTGATATCTAGTCTCATGGCGTTGTGGTCAGAAAAGATACTTGATACAATTTCAATTTTCTTAAATTTACCAAGGCTTGATTTGTGACCCACGATATGATCTATCCTGGAGAATGTTCCATGAGCACTTGAGAAAAATGTGTATTCTGTTGTTTTTGGATGGAGTGTCCTATAAATATCAATTAAGTCCATCTTGTTTAATGTATCATTTAAAGCTTGTGTTTCCTTATTTATTTTCATTTTGGATGATCTGTCCATGGGTGAAAGTGGGGTGTTAAAGTCCCCTACTATGAATGTGTTACTGTCGATCTCCCCTTTTATGGCTGTTAGTATTTGCCTTATGTATTGAGGTGCTCCTATGTTGGGTGCATAAATATTTACAATTGTTATATCTTCTTCTTGGATCGATCCCTTGATCATTATGTAGTGTCCTTCTTTGTCTCTTGTAATAGTCCTTATTTTAAAGTCTATTTTGTCTGATATGAGAATTGCTACTCCAGCTTTCTTTTGGTTTCCATTTGCATGGAATATCTTTTTCCATCCCCTTATTTTCAGTCTGTATGTGTCTCTAGGTCTGAAGTGGGTCTCTTGTAGACAGCATATATAAGGGTCTTGTTTTTGTATCCATTCAGCCAATCTGTGTCTTTTGGTGGGAGCATTTAGTCCATTTACATTTAAGGTAATTATCGATATGTATGTTCCTATTCCCATTTTCTATATTGTTTTGGGTTCGTTATTATAGGTCTTTTCCTTCTCTTGTGTTCCTTGTCTAGAGAAGTTCCTTTAGCATTTGTTGTAAAGCTGGTTTGGTGGTGCTGAACTCTCTCAGCTTTTGCTTGTCTGTAAAGGTTTTAATTTCTCCATCAAATCTGAATGAGATCCTTGCTGGGTAGAGTAGTCTTGGTTGCAGGTTTTTCTCCTTCATCACTTTCAGTGTGTCCTGCCACTCCCTTCTGGCTTGTAGGGTTTCTGCTGAGAGATCAGCTGTTAACCTTATGGGGATTCCCTTGTGTGTTATTTGTTGTTTTTCCCTTGCTGCTTTTAATATGCTTTCTTTGTATTTAATTTTTGTCAGTTTGATTAATATGTGTCTTGGCGTATTTCTCCTTGTATTTATCCTGTATGGGACTCTCTGTGCTTCCTGGACTTGATTAACTATTTCCTTTCCCATATTAGGGAAGTTTTCAACTATAATCTCTTCAAATATTTTCTCAGTCCCTTTCTTTTTCTCTTCTTCTTCTGGAACCCCTATAATTCGAATGTTGGTGCGTTTAATGTTGTCCCAGAGGTCTCTGAGACTGTCCTCAGTTCTTTTCATTCTTTTTTCTTTATTCTGTTCTGCAGTAGTTATTTCCACTATTTTATCTTCCAGGTCACTTATCCGTTCTTCTGCCTCAGTTATTCTGTTATTGATCCCATCTAGAGTACTTTTAATTTCATTTATTGCGTTGTTCATCATTGCTTGTTTCATCTTTATTTCTTCTAGGTCCTTGTTAACTGTTTCTTGCATTTTGTCCATTCTACTTCCAAGATTTCGGATCATCCGTACTATCATTATTCTGAATTCTTTTTCAGGTAGACTGCCTATTTCCTCTTCATTTGTTAGGTCTGGTGCATTTTTATCTTGCTCCTTCATCTGCTGTGTGTTTTTCTGTCTTCTCATTTTGCTTATCTTACTGTGTTTGGGGTCTCCTTTTTGCAGGCTGCACGTTCGTAGTTCCCGTTGTTTTTGATGTCTGTCTCCAGTGGCTAAGGTTGTTTCAGTGGGTTGTGTAGGCTTCCTGGTGGAGGCGACTAGTGCCTGTGTTGTGGTGGATGAGGCTGGGTCTTGTCTCTTTAGTGGGCAGGTTCACGTCTGGTGGTGTGTTTTGGGGTGTCTGTGGCCTTATTATGATTTTAGGCAGCCTCTCTGCTAATGGGTGGGGTTGTGTTCCTGTTTTGCTAGTTGTTTGGCATAGGTTGTCTAGCACTGTGGCTTGCTGGTCGTTCAGTGAAGCTGGGTGCTGGTGTTATGATGGAGGTCTCTGGGAGATTTCCGCCGTTTAATATTATGTGGAGCTGGGAGGTCTCTTGTTGACCAGTGTCCTGAAGTTGGCTCTCCTACCTCAGAGGCAGAGCCCTGACTCCTGGCTGGAGCACCAAGAGCCTTTCATCCACACGGCCATTCACAAAAAGAGGAAAAGGGAAAAAAATCATAGATCTCGCTCCTAAATTCCACCTCTTCAATTTGGGATCATTCCTTGTCTATTCAGGTATTCCACAGATGCAGGGTATATCAAGTTGATTGTGGAGCTTTAATCCGCTGCTTCTGAGGCTGCTGGGAGAGATTTCCCTTTCTCTTCTTTGTTCTCACAGCTCACAGGAGCTCAGCTTTGGATTTGGCCCTGCCTCTGCGTGTAGGTCGCTGGAGGGCGTCTGTTTTTTGCTCAGACAGGACAGGGTTAAAGGAGCCGCTGATTCGGGGGCTCTGGCTCACTCAGGCCGGGGGTGGGGGGGGGAAGGAGGGGCGCTGCGTGCGGGGCGGGCCTGCGGCGTCAGAGGCGATGTGTCGTTGCGGCAGAGGCCGGCGTGACGTTGCACCAGCCTGAGGCGCGCCGTGCGTTCTCCTGGGAAAGTTGTCGCTGGTTCCCGGGAACCTGGCAGTGGCGGGCTGCACAGGCTCCGCGGGAGAGGGGTGTGGAGAGTGACCTGTGCTCGCACACAGGCCCCTTGGTGGCGGCAGCAGCAGCCTTAGCGTCTCATGCCCGTCTCTGGGGTCCGCGCTTTTAGCCGCGGCTCGCGCCCGTCTCTGGGGTTCGCGCTTTTAGCCGCGGCTCGCGCGCGTCTCTGGAGTTCCTTTAAGCAGCGCTCTTAAACCCCTCTCCTCGCGCACCAGGAAACAAAGAGGGAAGAAAAAGTCTCTTGCCTCTTCGGCAGGTGCAGGCTTTTCCCCGAACTCCCTCCCGGCTAGTCGTGGTGCACTAACCCCTTCAGGCTATGTTCAAGCCGCCAACCCCAGTCCTCTCCCTGCGCTCCGTCCAAAACCGAAACCCGAGCCTCAGCTCGCAGCCACGCCCGCCCCGGCGGGTGAGCAGACAAGCCTCTCGGGCTGGTGAGTGCCGGTCGGCACCGATCCTCTGTGCGGGAATCTCCCCGCTTTGCCCTCCGCACCCGTCGCTGTGCACTACTCCTCGGTCCCGAAGCTCCCCCCTCCGCCTCCCGCAGTCTCCGCCCGCGGAGGGGCTTCCTAGTGTGTGGAAACTTTTCCTCCTTCACAGCTCCCTCCCACTGGTGCAGGTTTCGTCCTTATTCTTTTGTCTCTGTTTTTTCTTTTTTTCCTTTTGCCCTACCCAGGTACGTGGGGAGTTTCTTGCCTTTTGGGAGGTCTGAGGTCTTCTGCCAGCCTTCAGTAGGTGTTCTGTAGGAGTTGTTCCACGTGTAGATGTATTTCTGGTGTATCCGTGGGGAGGAAGGCGATCTCTGCGTCTTACTCTTCCGCCATCTTCAAGGTCCCCCCCAAATCTAATGTATTTTGACTTGTAATGATTACCTGAAATTACTTAAGGATGCTTCTTTGCACAATAACATTTTCTTATGTCTATAACAGACGCACTGCCTGTTTTGTTAAAATCCATTTTCATAAAGGCCTAAATAAAGAGAGAAGTGTTATTTTTTTCTATGAAATCATTAGAACCTAATTTTCTATTCTGCAGTAGGTTATTTTTGACCTCTAAACAAGACAGTTTAAAGTACTAAACTGGTATATGAAGGAAGCATCATGAAAACAGGGAGGAAGATATTGGAGCAAGATATTAGGTAACCTGCACTTAAGGTGCACTACCACTTTCTAGCACCCTGACCTTGAGAAGGTAACTTAACCTCTGTTACCCTGGCTTTCCTCTTCTGCACACTGAGGAGTTGGGTAAAAGACCTCTCAGGTAACTTTCAGCTCTACGAATCACATGAAATTGATAAATGGCCAAGACAAATGACCAGGAGTATTTTGAGTCAGAAAGTAAACCTGCAAATATTCTAGTACTAAGATCAATGAGAAAGTTAAGTAATTCTTAAATGGGTTTTGTTACTCTATTTCCTGAAATTTAACACTACCTTTCGAAATGCTAGTTGTTTTATCACTCCTCTAATTCAATGCAATTCTGAGGATCATAAAATATATTTTATTGAGAAGAGGAGTGTGTCTATAGAAACATACAACTGACCAAAAGCACCATCCTTCATTTGCAGATGAGTCAAAACTAGAATCAAGTTTGTTTATTCACAATAATGTCACAGGTATGTGGTACCTGTTACGGGCTGAATTGCATCCTCCCCAAAATTCATATGTTGAAGCCCTAACCCCCAGTACCTCAGTGTGTGACTGCAGAAAAAGATAGAGCCTTTAAAGAGGTGATTAAGGTAAAATGAAATCATTAGGGTGGGCCCTAATCCAATATGACTGGTACCCTCATAAGAAGAGGAGATTAGGACACAGACAACACAGACTGAGGGATGCCCATGAGGACACAGGGAGAAGATAGCCAGTTAATTACAAGCCAAGGAAAGCAGCCTCAGGAGAAACCAAACCTAATGACACCTTGATCTTGGACTTCTAGCCTCCAGAATTGTGAGACAACAAATTTCTGTCGTGTAAGTCACCCAGCCTATGGTATTTGTGATGGTAGCCCTAGCAAACTAAGTCTACTTTTGTCCTCTATTCCCAGGACCAAGATTTATGAAGGAGACAACCCTCCAGTTTCTACTCCTGATACTCACGCCTATCACTAGGACATGTAAGGTAAAAATATATGCAAATTTATAAATATTATGTGATGAATTTTTTTAACATAAGGTTTTTATTTTGTCTTTTGGCCAGTAAAGATAAAGATTTTGACATTTTCTATTGGAGATTTGTACCCGATGTAATTGTTCATACTACCCTATTCACAATAGCTTTGTTTCAGTATTAGATAAATATACCTTTTATATTAGGTACATATACAAAAGAAAAAGAAAACTACATTGCTCAAAAGCATGCTCTAAAAATGGCTACCAGAACCTAAGTAATATCTTCTCTCCTACATAAGTCAGAGCTCCTGTTTTTAATTTACAATTTAACATGATCATTTTAATCTTCATTTTAACATTTAGCATGCATATTTAAAAAGTAGAGAAACGTGTTTTAGTCATCATCCTAAGATAATGTGCATTGAGCCTTGACACTGGGACAGCTATAATGCTCATAATTTTACATGTAATACCTTAGACCAGTTCTGTGAGATAAGAAACTGAGGCTTGGAAATATTTAATAATAGATATAGACATATAGCTATATGGAGCCAGCAATTTATGGAATTAGTAATTTGTGAACTGAAATTTAATTTCAGATTTTATTTTCCTTTTATAATATTTTCCTAAAACATAGGCATAAGTTATGTCGCTTTATACTGGGTAGATTTGTATGTGTGTGTTTGTGTTTTACTAAACCCAAAATACATTACAGGGAAAGGAATTTAAAATATTTTCAAAGGTAATTCATTAAAGATTTAAAAGAAAGAACCTAAAAATCTATTAAAAGTAACTATTTGAAAGATTACTTCGTTTCCTTTTGAACAAATGATTTTCTGTATTCATTCATTTCACCTATAACGGCATGCTTGAATTCTCTGTAATCAACCTTGCCATTGCCATAACCATTTAGAATTAGCCACAAAGACTCAAAATCCTAGAAATAATCACACAGAGACAACTGTTACACCTTTAAGTTATATATGGCTACAACAATAATCATCATAATAGCATTTTGTTGCATCTGTTGTAGCCCTAGACAAGGTAGTGGACTTAATAAGAAAATTCCAAAAAGTTACATATAAATCCAATCAAAGGCACTAAAAAAGCTTATTTAGAGGAACTCTGTAGTGGACAGTTCCATAAAGTTAAGAAACATTTAAGAGTGGCAATAAATCACAAATGTATCTTTTTTTTTTTTTTTTGAGGTACGTGGGCCTCTCACTGTTGTGGCCTCTCCCGTTGCGGAGCACAGGCTCCAGACGCGCAGGCTCAGCAACCATGGCTCACGGGCCCAGCCGCTCCGCGGCATGTGGGATCTTCCCGGACTGGGGCACGAACCCGCGTCCCCTGCATCAGCAGGCGGACTCTCAACCACTGCGCCACCAGGGAAGCCCCAAATGTATCTTTTTAAATTTATTTTTTTTCAATAAAAAATGCTTACCATTCACTTGAATTTGACCATTTCATTATCTTTAATGTATTATATCAGTGACAATTAAGAAGTCACTTCACTTACTGAAATGCCTCCAAAAGGCATTAAGATACTGACTGTACTTCTGCTAGTCTTCATACTTGAAAGTATAAGAGATTTGAATGACTCTAACAATTATTCCATGATTTACACTGAAAGGTGCTGTTTTGAGTAGATCCCTTATGCCAATTTATTCATTTCACCATTGCCACTTACTTCTTTGGCAAATGCACTATTTAATAGAGTATTCTATTCATAAAGTTCCTAACAACAAAAATACAGTATGAGATTTTCTTAAACTCAGGTAAATAGATTTTCAATATTTCAGTCAAGTAGTTAGCTTTAAATGAGAATATAAATAAAACGTCTAGCAAGGTGACTGACAAATAATGGTTACCCCCAAAATATTCTCTTCCGTTTCCTTCTAATTTTTTCAATTAAAATTTTAATAAGGAAACTTAAGACGCCCTGCCCCACCCCCCCACAGTTCTCAACAATCCATACATTTTTTTTGGTCTGTTGTAATGCCCTGTACATAAAAAGACTTTAAGGTCTATAAAATGAGCTTTTAAGAGTGAAAATGAGCTTAATCTTTAAAATCATACGTAATATGGATAGAAGATGAATTTGTTCACCCAACTCAAGGGATACTAGAATTAAAAGATAATGCTAGAAGCTTAAAAGAAACATTTTTCAAGAATTGAATAATTTACCAAAAGTTGCAACAAATTTATATAACTCTTTCTAAAATATGGTGCAGGATGGAAAATGATAATTCAGTTGAAAAAAAACTAAGGTATATTTATTGATAGTATCTCTATATAAATTAGGCTATTTAGGGGGCATACCAATTTTTTAAAATTTCAAATTAGTAAGAATGACTTTGCCTTCCCCCAAACTAGTGCCAGAATTAGACCCAGGTTGGTGATTCTTATGTTCTTGTTTTTGCTTCTCATTGCATGGGCAGTCTCCAGTGATATTATAGAGGAAAAGAAAAAACAGGGTATAAGACACCACATCTTTCTAATTTTCTATTGCTGTTTTATTACTATTATTATTATTATTAATGCAAGGAAGAGATGAAGTTAGATAATCCCTAGTGTGTGTCACTAGGTGGGCCACAAGGTTAAACATTGTAAAAAACACAAGACAGGTATGGCACAGCAATGATAAGCAATACCATACTAGCACAGAAGTTTACAATTGATAAAGCATGTAATTTTCTCATTTGAGTTTCAAAGCAACTCTGACTATAATTATTATCTCTGGATTGCTCCAGCAGAGTCTGTCTGTCAGAAAAGTGAAAAGGCCTATTTAAGATCACACATTTCAAATGTTAAGGCTAGAACTTGAACCTTGATCTCATAAATTCAATTTCCAGTGTTCCTCCCACAAAATGTACTATATCTTGTGACAAGACGATTTGAAGCAAAAGAGAACAATGCAAGAGATTGCCTTATCTAAAACCCTTGAGGTAGACATGTTTCAAATTCATATACACTCAGGATAAAATCCAAACTTCTGAGCATAGCGTGCAAAGCTTTAATGTAATGGACCCTGCTAGGCTTATTTCTCTCCATTCTTCTCCTTTCCTTCCTTCCACCTATCTATCTATTTCAACTCATGCATCGTCTATTTATTCAGCACCTCCCAAACGCCAGGTTCTATTCGAGGTATTAGAAATAGAGCAGGAAACAAGAAGCACCTTGGTCTCTGCCCTGATGGAACTTCCATTCTACTGCAGACAGAGCCAGAGAATATATACAAAGTGGTATAAAGAAAACAAAATGGATAAATGGTATGGAGAGCATCAGGGATCAGATGGGATGCTCCTTTAGATGGCGGTGTCAGTGTAGTGTTCTTAGCAGAGAAAACCTGAATGATGAGAAAAGTCAGCCATGCAAAGGTCTGGTGGAAGATTACTCACAGCAGAGGGAAAGGTAGGGGTGAAACCTCTGGGGCAATTCCTGGAACCTGCCGCACTCCCTCTCCCCTGGAAGCCTTCACATGTGCTTCTCCCTTTCCTGAAGTAGCTATTGTCGGATCCACGCTCCTCCTACCCTCTTGTCTGCTTCATTCCTCCTCATCCTTCAAAACTCAGCTCTGACACATACCCACCTCCAGGAATCCTATGAACTTCCTTCTCCCAGAAATCCTATGAACTTCCTTCTCCTTAACCTGGCTTGCAATTTATCTCACATGTTCTGAAAGCATTCTCTATTTAACACTTATCATGTTGTTTTGTAATCATTTATATTTTTCTTTCCTTTGCTTATGAAGACCTTAAGAGTACAGAGTATGTCTTCTCAGAGTTTAGAACAATGCCCACTTATTAGGCTCTTAATAAGTATATGAGGGAGGGATGAATGTTGACGTTTTAAAAATCAGCAGGACTTGCCTGATGGCTTAACACTGATAACGAGGCATAAAGAAGGAGACAAATGAACTACTAAAATTTCAGTAGAAAAGTGAATAAGACCACTGAAGAATATTATGTCATTCACTGCAGAGAATTATCTGTGGTACATACATTTTCGGACACTTCTAAGTGAAATACTTTTTTTGTTTTGTTTTACATCTTTATTGGAGTATAATTGCTTTACAATAGTGTGTTAGTTTCTGCTTTATAACAAAGTGAATCAGTTATACATATACATATGTTCCCATATCTCTTCCCTCTTGCGTCTCCCTCCCTCCCATCCTCCCTATCCCACCCCTCCAGGCGGTCACAAAGCACGGAGCTGATCTCCCTGGGAAATCTGCCTTATCTAAAAGTTCATTTCCTTCCTTGTCCAATTGTTGAAGGTATTTTCTCAATCCAGTCAAAATACGAACACCTCTTTTACATAGCTGTTCTTTTAGCACATCTGTTTAAGAAGAAGAGAGATGGAAACTAATTATTCCTATGCACAAATGTATCAAGTTGCGATTGTCTTTCCGGTAAGAAAATTAAAGTTGATATAACTGACATAAGGGATGTGACTATGCAACCAGATCATAAGTATGACTGACAAAAGGCTTTCAAAAATAGAATGCTCTTAGTAAAGGGGGTTATATACAAAATCACATGTAAAATATACCAGAACAATAGCACCACTGTGTGGTGAAAGTGTTGCATTTTATATATAGGAAAATAATGGTTCACTTTATCAGCATGAAAATAACCTAAATGTTACAAATAAAATCTTAGTTTTTAAAAATTTTCCAGGTTTCCTCTTCATCTGTCAAGCCCATATCTTTAATCTCCTTCCTCTTTCTTTGTAATTACCAACTGAATTACAAATTTTTGAGTGATCTACCTGACATCAATTCATCAGTTCAAAATTTCTAAAATAGTTTGAAATCTTCAAACTGTAGGTTATATATTAAATAGCATCAAGGCTTTGGAATGCTATCCTATACTTATACATTTAAAGTAACCCTTTCCAGGGCTTCCCTGGTGGCGCAGTGGTAGAGAGTCCGCCTGCGGATGCAGGGGACACGGGTTCGTTCCCCGGTCCGGGAGGATTCCACATGCCGTGGAGCAGCTGGGCCCGTGAGCCATGGCCGCTGAGCCTGCGCGTCCAGAGCCTGTGCTCCGCAAGGGGAGAGGCCACAACAGTGAGAGGCCCGCGTACTGCAAAAAAAAAAAAAAAATGTTCTTCCTTATCCCTCATTCTCCTTGGACCGGTCTGAAGGGGGCCTTGGGAAATATGCCATCTTTGAGGGCTACACAGCCTTCTCAGACTGCTTTCTGCCCACAGAAGTTTAAGGTCTAAGAGTCATTAAAATATCTTGCATTCATTGCTTTTTCATAACAGGTTTACAGTATCTTTGGGAATACACCTCTCTCCAAAACTCTGAAGGTCTTTCAGCTATATGCCTCCAGTCAGTTCCAAGTACCAATACCCATGCTTAAAGTATAGTTTGGAGAAATTTTCAAATCTTTATTTCTTTGTTTTCTCACCCTGCTGCTTTTCTTTTTCATCTTAATGCCAGTTACCTTGAAACATGAATTTTGGAGAAATGGGTACAGTCTTAACCTGTTCCATTTGCTGAGGCAATTTTTAATCAATTAAGAGGATTTCCTTGGAATCACATACTTCATCTTCTCTTTGCCCTGAGGCTTTTAATCACATGAAAGTTTTACAACATTGGTCTCTCAAAGCCTTTTATATAGAAGCAGCTCCTTTTCCATTTCTCAAAAGCCCCACATTTCTTGATTCTCTCTTTCTGCTTCCAAACTGGCCAGTGTTTTAAATACTTTTATAATATCTTCTTGAACCCACACTACAACCTACAAATACTATTAATTATCTGTTTTCCAACCTCAGCTTAGAGCTTCAAGTTCAATGGACTCATGATCTGCCTCCTGAGTAATAGATCACATTTTTTCAGATATTTTGGCTCTGAATGACATGTATTGCCATCATTCCTCTGACATAAGTTTCCTCACTGCTCGCCAACTAACTGGTAAACTCTACCACATAGCTAAGGCAAGCTTGCCACTAACATTTGTGGGCTAGAAGAAGTAAGAAAATGGAAGCTCACATATAGTCTCATTGTTGGCTCAGTAAATTTTTATTTAGTAAAGAATGTGGGGCTTCCCTGGTGGCGCAGTGGTTGGGAGTCTGCCTGCCGATGCAGGGGACACGGGTTCGTGCCCCGGTCCGGGAAGATCCCACGTGCCGCGGAGCGGCTAGGCCTGTGAGCCATGGCCGCTGAGCCTGCGCGTCCGGAGCCTGTGCTCCGCAACGGGAGAGGCCACGGCAGTGAGAGGCCCGCGTACTGCAAAAAAGAAAAAAAAAAAAAGAATATGTGGTTTCAGGGATTTCATCTAATCTGCTCAGATTTGGATTCGGTCAGGATAATTTTTCTCATTTTCATTGATGTTATTAACTAAATTTCCATTTCTTCTAAAATAATCAAAACTGTCCATTAAAATTATAGCTATAATTTTATAGTTATAACTATAACTACAGGGTTAGGGTTAGGGTTAAAGTTATAATGAATGGTCATCAATTTTAGTATTTTAAATATTTTTTAAGTTTTTGGAAAATTTAATTGTCTTCTTAAATATTTTTATAAGTATAAGATTATTTACTATTCTAGTGCTCATATCCATCTACTGGCCAATGTGAAGAACTGATGTCATGCTTCACTTAGGTGACATAAACAACTACATTTATCCCTACTTAACAGTAATAGAAACTTATTACCATTGCAAAAAGTCTCCTTATCCCTGAAATGGGAATATGAAGAGAAGTGAGGAAACAGATCTTCAGTAGTACTTCTAAACAATATTATATTATGCATGAATCTACTGCTTTCATGCTGAAATGAAAGATTTGACAAGTTGAGCTTTTCTCTTAACCTAAGAGCTTCCATGGTTCAAATCTTTCTTGGACTCTGAAGCAGTGTCTGTCTCCAGTGTCACCAGCAACAATATTCGCAATCCTTTTTACCATTCAGATACAGATGCCTTTTGCTTTAAAAACATGTGGCAAAAGATGCAGACATTCAATGTTGCGGGTCTCATTGAACCCGTGCTAAGGTTATAATGAGGAGAATCTTTCTCCTCATTTTAAAATAAAGTGTGTGTGTGTGTGTGTGTGTGTGTGTGTGTGTAATATGTGATGTCCTATATAGTCTGGACCCAGAGCAGGGATCCTTCCTACCTAGGTCTCAAGAGGTATGAGCTTGGATTTTTATTATGGCTGCATTGCACTTCCAGCAATAAGTTTTACAAGAGGCTAGGCTGAGCCCTGGTATGAAATAAACCCTGAAATCTCAGTGGCTTAATGAAACAAAGTTTAATTTCATACTTAACACAGGTTGTAGAGAAAATGAGTTAGGATTCAGCCTCTCTGGCTGGGGCAAAGGAGTGCCCCCAAACTCAGCTAGCTCAGTGACAGGCAGTATAACAAGAGCTCCCAAGGTCATTCATTGGATAATTGCTTTACCAATGTGAAGAATAGGAGGGTATCTACTGATCCTCTTGCTATTCTAATGTAAAAGGTTTAGCATCCTTTTGCTTTCTTTTCATCCCCATTTTTTATTAAATTAATGACTCATTCAGATTGTTGTTATTCTTAACTGCAAATGTTTGTTATGCTGGTGGTAACTAATTATAACACAAATAAATTTTAAGATAAGTTTTGGTGAGGTTGTGGAGAAATTGGAACCATGGTACACTGTTAGTGGGAATGTAAAATTGTGCTGCAGCTATGGAAAAAAGTATGGGGCTTCCTCAAGAAATTAAAAAATAGAACTATGATATGATCCAGAAATCCCACTTCTGGGTATCTATCCAAAAAAAATTGAAAACTCAGGATATTGAAGAGATATCTGCACTTCCACGTTCATTGCAGCACTATTTGCATTAGCCAAGATATAGGAACAACCCAAGGGTCCATCAAAAGATGACTAGATAAAGAAAATGTTGTATATACATTGCAATGGAATATTATTCAGCTTTAAAAAAGAGGGAAATCCTGCCATTTTTGGCAACATGGAAGAATCTGAAGGACATTATGCTAAGTGAAATAAACCACTCACAGAAGGACAAATACTGTATGATTCCAGCTATTGGGTGCATCTAAAATAGTCAAACTCATAGAAGCAAAGAACACAGTAGTGGTTGCCAGGGTCTTGGAGGTGGAAAAATCGGGGAATTGTTATTCAAAGGGTACAAAGTTTCAGTTACATTAGATGAATAAGTTCTAGAGATCTGCCAAATAGCATGGTGCCAATTGTTAACAATAAGGTATGGTGCACTTCAAAATTTGTGAAGAAGGTAGATCTCATTTGTTAAGTGTTTTTACCATAAAAACAAACAAAACACAAAGGGAGGGACTTCCCTGGTGGCACAGTGGTTGAGAGTCTTCCTGCCAATGCAGGGGATGTGGGTTCGAGCCCTGGTCCAGGAAGATCCCACATGCCACGGAGCAACTAAGCCAGTGTGCCACAACTACTGAGCCTGGGCTCCAGAGCCTGTGAACCACAACTACTGAAGCCCGCGTGCTTAGAGCCGTGCTCCGCAAAAAGAGAAGCCACTGCAGTGAGAAGCCCGTGCACCGCAACAAAGAGTAGCCCCCGCTCACTGCAACTAGAGAAAGCCCGGGCGCAGCAACGAAGACCCAAAGCAGCCAAATGGCGCAGTGGTTGAGAGTCCGCCTGTCGATGCAGGGGACACGGGTTCATGCCCCGGTCCGGGAAGATCCCACATGCCGCGGAGCGGCTGGGCCCGTGAGTCATGGCCGCTGAGCCTGTGCGTCCGGAGCCTGTGCTCCGCAACGGGAGAGGCCACAACAGTGGGAGGCCCGCGTACTGCAAAAACAAACAAAAACAAATATAAAATAAATAAATTTATTTTAAAAAAACACACACACACAAAGGGATACAAGTAAATACTGGGAAGTGTTGATTATGTCTGTTACCTTGATTGTGGTGATGGTATCATGAGTGTTTGCATATGTCCAAACTCATTAAATTGTACACATTTAAGATGTACAGTTTTTTTCCATATCAATTATACCTCAATAAATCCATTTTAAAGTAGTATTTTTGTCATTTGCATTATTTAGTATATTCCTTTGAGGAATTTTGAATAGTGACTACTATGCTATATATTTTTATTGCTGAACATTTTTTTTATCCTCTCTGTGTATAGAATAAATTCTTCAGTAGCATATGATACATCCCAACATCCTCCTGCTCTCAACCCTATGCACAATATAATGTTTCTTGCCACAGCATAAGCAGAAGTATCATGATTATCTGAGCATATCCTTAAAAAGTAGTGTGTGTGGGGCTTCCCTGGTGGTGCAGTGGTTGAGAGTCCACCTGCCAATGCAGGGGACGCGGGTTCGTGCCCCGGTTCGGGAAGATCCCACATGCCGCGGAGCGGCTGGGCCTGTGAGCCATGGCCGCTGAGCCTGCGCATCCGGAGCCTGTGCTCTGCAACGGGAGAGGCCACAACAGTGAGAGGCCCGCGTACCGCAAAAAAAAAAAAAAAAAGTAGTGTGGGAACTCTCCATCAGATTAAACTATTATAAATATCTTTGTATTTAGTTTCTATTTTGAAGAATTTCTTGGTAGGCTTTCTTCTTCTTCCTTGTGTAGAGAAACTTGTTATATAGATGTGATTCATAATATGAGTGTTTGTGATTACAAGAGCTTCTAGAATGTACTTGAATTATTAGTTACTAGGCATAAGACAAGTGATTAGGCTTTTTAAAGAGATTCATGTCTATAAGTAAGTCAAATTCTTCCATTTACAAATTAAGGCAGAATACTGCTCAATAAAAATTTTCCCTTAGGGCCAGAGACTTAATAGCAATTACGTTTTAAATGAAAGCATTGCCAGATCTGAGAGGTCGTTAAATTTTTTTCCTAGAAAAATTTTTAATTACATTGTTCATTCAAAACAAATGAGCTATAATTATAGACTCCTTGGGAATTTTAAAATGCAAATATATGTTTTTAGTTATACATACATCTAGGGAATTATAATTTGTACATGTTATGTATGTTTGAACTGGCTTGAAATACATGTTTTGAATAAATATAATTCCTTAGCCATCAGATATTAATTCTTACTTTTTCAAGATCATAGTCTTTACCATTTGGATAGTAATAATTCTAGATCTTAATTAGAATGACAGAATAGTTTTCTTTTGTACCATACTTTGGATAGAGGATGACTTGGTACAAGCTATTTCATGGTAGAACTGTACTTTAATTTATATTTTTTCTTTTAAAATATATACCAGATTAAAGCTAATCATTTTTCCTTTTTAAAGCAGAGAAATCTCCCAATGATCCAGGCAAAAGACTAGGATTCTCACAGGCTTAATGGGAGGTAAAGTTTTCTAGAGGCTATAGATATGCTGAGATATCTTGGAAAAGAAATGAATTGCATAAAAACTATAGCTAGGAATATATTAGGTGAAAAGAATTGGCTTGAAAACATTTCTTTGCTGTTGTTGATTTCTTGGTTTGGTTCTGAATTGTATCTGCGAGAAAAAAATGGAGGCTCTTTCTTTCTGGTATTTTACCTGTTTCAAGTTCATATAATTTTTGGTGGAGGTTAGTATGTCAGAACTCATCACTCAGTCTATTCATTTTTCAGAAGAGTAAATTATGTACCATCCTCTGAAAACTACTGAAGTCTCTCTTGGATACTGAAAACAAAATTTTTGATACAACAATTTTTGCAGTTTGAAAGAAAATTAGTGATTAAAATGACAAAAAAAGAATATAGGAAATTAACCAATGAGGTTAATAGCATAAATTTAAATCTACAATCCTAAAATGGAAACATAATGGCATTTATTTATTTTCATTAAATCAACTTCAGTGTAATTTTTAGTCCTCACATTGACAAGGGAGTTAAAAATGCTATCTTTAACATTTTTGGACTTATCTTCCCCCATTGTTACACACACACACAAAATCTGAAGTCTTTGTTCCAAAAGATAAAGGAAGCATCTTTAGGAATCAAGTCAATAATCATTATCATCCTTCCAAACTAGTGACCACTGGGATGCCAGTGACATTGTCCTTCCAGGTTGGACATGCTACTGCTTCCATGGTAGTCCTATGCCACAGAAATCATAACGAAGGCTGGAAGAACAATATTAGATACCCTACCTTCTGAGTCCAATGTCCTACCATTCCCTCTGAGATCTTTTTGTATGCTCAAGGCTACGATTCTGATACTGGTAACAGCCTTTATTTTTAGCTGCTCAAGCTTTCTGCCAGGCCAAAATTCTTGAGTCAAGGAATTATAGGGAATCTATCTATCTATTAGGAATGCCTTCTTTTAGAGTTGTGGAGATAGGAATGGGAAATACAATGAGCAAAAACTTTAAAAAATTACCTTCCCAACAAGATGGAGTAGATCCATTTGCCCTACTCTCCCCATTAAGTATAGCTAAAAACCTTGGATATTCTATATAAAACAAATATCAGAAGACTTAAAGTTGGAGAAAAGAAAGCAGACAGATCCTCTAGAGACTCCAGGACTCAAGGAATGACACAAGGTGAGTTCCCTGGAATTCCTTTTTGACTCTTGTAAATCCTGGACTGGGTACTAAAGAAGCCTGAAATCCAGAAATGTCAATGGATGACGGAAACAAAAGCCTCAAGAAAAGCCTGCCCTTTCTTGCCAGAGAATAAGGAAAGGGACAGCCTAGTAAGGCAGAAATGTTTTTTGTTTGTTTTGCTTTTTAAAGTAAACATCCTCTTCTGGACAAACAATGTGAGGAAAAAACAAGCCTCTTATCCTTTTCAACAAAGGCCAAGTGGAGGACTTAGACCGTCATCCTTGCCTGACACTTATGAAGCACCCCTACCATCACCTCTCCACCAGTGGTGTGTCAGAGGAGAGTGAGGAGACTTCCAGCCCCCACCAGGCAGTAATGAGGTGCCCCTCTCCCTCCCAGCCAGGGTGGTGTCAGAGGAGGCCAAGCATGGAGCATACACGTTCACTACCACCCAGCAGTAATGAAGTGCACCTCACAACAACCCCCCCCCCAACAGTGTCAATGGAGGCCATATGGGGAAACAGGACTTCCAGCCTCATCTGAGGCAATAGATACCCCTTCCTCTCCTGAGGTGTCAGCAGAGGTCAACTGGGGAGCTTAGACTTTCATTCCCGCCTGGTCATAACAAGGTACCCCTTTCTCTCCCCATGAGATGATGTCAGCAGAAGCAAAGGGGGAGCCTGGATGTCCATCTCCTTCCAGTGGTAACAAGATAACCCTCCCCACAGCAGGGTTAATAAAAGCGAATAGGGATCCTGGACTTTTGCCCACCAACCAGTGATAAGTAGGACTGACCCCCACTGGAGCAATGTCAGTGAAGACCTGCTAAAACTGGAAGATTGACTAAGATCTAGAATCTCATAATATAAAACTGAAAATGTCAAGGATACAATTTAAAAAATCAGTCACATACCAAGAAGCAGGAAAATCTCGATGTGAATGAGAAAAGGCAACAGATGTCAACACCCAGATGGCACAGATGTTAGGATTATCTGACAAGGATTTTAAAGTAGACATCATAAAAAGAATATATACATACATATATATAACTTTGCTGTACACCTGAAACAGTGTAATCAACTATACTTCAATTTAAAAAAATATCAAAAAAATCATAAAAATGCTTCAAGGAGCTACTACAAAAATGCTTAAGAGAAATGAAAAAAAAAATAAAGTCTCAGCTAGGAAATGGAAGTTACAGATTCAAATGGAAACTTTAGAACTAAAAAATAGACAAACCAATATTAAAAATTCACTGGATGGGCAATGAAAATGGGAAAGGAAAAGACCGGTGAACTTGAAAATAGAACAGTAGGAATTACCAAATCTGAACAGCAGAGAGAAAATGGACTGAAAAAAGAAAATGAACAGAACATCAGGGATCTATGAGACAATAACAAAATATTATATCTAATATTCATGTCATTGGAGTCCCAGAAGGAATTGAGAAAGATGGGGAGGGCCAGAAAAAATATTCTAAGAAATAGTGGCTGAGAACTTCCAAAATTTAGATAAAGAGATAAACAATTCTGAGTAAAGGCCAAATATGATAAGCCCAAAGAAATTCATGCCAACATACATCATAATCAAACTTCAGAGACCCTAAGTCAAAAAAGCTTAAAAGTAGCTGGAGAGAAACAATACATTACCTATAGGAGAACAACAATTTCAGTGTCATCAAATTTCTCAACCAAATCCAAGGATGCCAGAGAAAGTGGCACAACATTTTCAACTTTAATTTCAATTTCAAAAAAGAGTCAACTAAGAATACTACATAGAGAAAATATGCTTTAGGAATGAAGATTGAAATTAAGACATTCTCAGATTCAGAAAAACTAAGATGATTTGTCATAATCAGACCCACTCTAAAAGAATAGCTAAACAAAGATCTTAAAATAGTAAGATAATGATAAATCAAGGATTCCTGGAACATCAGGAATGAAGAAAACACAAGACAAAGAGTAAAACTATGAGTAAACATAACAAACTATTCCCTAATCTTTTCTAAATTATGTTTGAGAGTTAAAGCAAAAATTATAACATAGGTTATGGTTATATTGGTTATATTATATTGGTTATGGAACATATATAGGTTCTTGATATAGAAGAAATATTTAAGACAATTGTATTATTGGTGGAGTGAGTGGCAAAGGGACCTAAATGGAAGTAATATTTCTACACTTCATTCAAACTGGTAAAATGCTGACACCTATAGTTTGTAATAAATTACACTTATATATTATGTAATACCTATAGTAACCACTAAAACATCTATATAAAGATATATACTTCGATAGCCTCATCCACCAGAGGGCAGACAGCAGAAGCAAGAAGAACTACAATCCTGCAGCCTGTGGAACAAAAACCACATTCACAGAAAGATAGACAAGATGGAAAGGCAGAGGGCTATGTACCAGATGAAGGAACAAGATAAAACCCCAGAAAAACAACTAAATGAAATGGAGATAGGCAACCTTCCAGAAAAAGAATTCAGGATAATGATAGTGAAGATGATCCAGGACCTCGGAAAAAGAATGGAGTTAAAGATCGAGAAGATGCAAGAAATGTTTAACAAAGATCTAGAAGAATTAAAGAACAAACAAACAGAGATGAACAATACAATAACTAAAATGAAAAATACACTAGAAGGAATCAATAGCAGAATAACTGAGGCAGAAGAACAGATAAGTGACCTGGAAGACAGAATGGTGGAATTCACTGCTGTGGAACAGAATAAAGAAAAAAGAATGAAAAGAAATGAAGACAGCCTAAGAGACCTCTGGGACAACATTAAATGCAACAACATTCACATTATATGGGTCCCAGAAGGAGAAGAGGGAGAGAAAGGACCCGAGAAAATATTTGAAGAGATTATAGTCGAAAACTTCCCTAACATGGGAAAGGAAATAGCCACCCAAGTCCAGGAAGCGCAGCAAGTCCCATGCAGGATAAGCCCAAGGAGAAACACACTGAGACACATAGTAATCAAACTGGCAAAAATTAAAGACAAAGAAAAATTATTGAAAGCAACAAGGGAAAAATGACAAGTAACATACAAGGGAACTCCCATAAGATTAACAGCTGATTTCTCAGCAGAAACTCTACAAGCCAGAAGGAAGTGGCATGATATACTTAAAGTGATGAAAGGGAAGAACCTACAACCAAGATTACTCTACCCGGCAAGGATCTCATTCAGATTCGATAGAGAAATCAAAAGCTTTACAGACAAGCAAAAGCTAAGAGAATTCAGCACCACCAAACCAGCTCTACAACAAATGCTAACGGAACTTCTCTAAGTGGGAAACACAGCAGAAGAAAAGGATCTACAAAAACAAACCCAAAACAATTAAGAAAATGGTCATAGGAACATACATATCGATAATTACCTTAAATGTGAATGGATTAAATGCTCCAACCAAAAGACACAGGCTTGCTGAATGGATGCAAAAACAAGACCCATGTATATGCTGTCTACAAGAGACCTACTTCAGACCTAGGGACACATACAGACTGAAAGTGAGGGAATGGAAAAAGATATTCCATGCAAATGGAAATCAAAAGAAAGCTGGAATAGCAATACTCATATCAGATAAAATAGACTTTAAAATAAAGAATGTGACAAGATACAAGGAAGGACACTACGTAATGATAAAGGGATCAATCCAAGAAGAAGATATAACAATTGTAAATATATATGCACCCAACATAGGAGCACCTCAATACATAAGGCAACTGCTAACAGCTCGAAAAGAGGAAACTGACAGTAACACAATACTAGTGGGAGACTTTAACACCTCACTTACACCAATGGACAGATCATCCAAACAGAAAATTAATAAGGAAACACACGCTTTAAATGACACAATAGGCCAGATAGATTTAATTGATATTTGTAGGACATTCCATCCAAAAACAGCAGATTACACTTTCTTCTCAAGTGAGCATGGAACATTCTCCAGGATAGATCACATCTTGGGTCACAATTCAAGCCTCAGTAAATATAAGAAAATTGAAATCATATCAAGCATCTTTTCAGACCACAGCGCTATGAGATTAGAAATCAGTTACAGGGAAAAGAACGTAAAAAACACAAACAAATGGAGGCTAAACAATACGTTACTAAATAACCAAGAGATCACTAAATAAATCAAAGAGGAAATAAAAAAATACCGAGAGACAAATGACAATGAAAACATGATGATCCAAAACCTATGGGATGCAGCAAAAGCAGTTCTAAGAGGGAATTTTATAGCTATACAAGCCTACCTCAAGAAACAAGAAAAATCTCAAACAATCTAATGTTACACCTAAAGGAACTAGAGAAAGAAAAACAAACAAAACCCAAAGTTAGCAGAAGGAAAGAAATCATAAAGACCAGAGCAGAAATAAATGAAATAGAAAGTAAGAAAACAATAGCAAAGGTCAATAAAACTAAAAGATGGTTCTTTGAGAAGATAAACAAAATTGACAAACCATTAGCCAGACTCATCAAGAAAAAGAGGGAGACGACTCAAATCAATAAAATTAGAAAGGAAAAACGAGAAGTTACAACAGACACCACAGAAATACAAAGCATCCTAAGAGACTACTACAAGCAACTCTATGCCAATAAAATGGACAACCTGGAAGAAATGGACAAATTCTTAGAAGAGCACAACCTTCCAAGACTGAACCAGGAAGAAATACAAAATATAAACAGACAAATCACAAACACTGAAATTGAAACTGTGATTAAAAGTCTTCCAACAAACAAAAGTCCAGGACCAGATGGCTTCACAGGTGAATTCTATCAAACATTTAGAGAAGAGCTAACACCCATCCTTCTCAAACTCTTCTAAAAAATTGCAGAGGAATGAACACTCCCAAACTCATTCTATGAGGCCACCATCACCCTGAAACCAAAACCAGACAAAGACACTACAAAAAGAAGAAACTTACAGACCAATATCACTGATGAATATAAATGCAAAAATCCTCAACAAAATACTAGCAAACAGAATCCAACAACACATTAAATGGATCATACACCATGATCAAGTGGGATTTATCCCAGTGATGCAAGGATTCTTCAATATACGCAAATCAATCAATGTGATACACCATACTAACAAATTGAAGACGAAAAACCATGCGATCATCTCAATAGATGCAGAAAAAGCTTTTGACAAAATTCAACATTCATTTATGATAAAAACCCTCCAGAAATTAGGCATCGAGGGAACTTACCTCAACATAATAAAGGCCATATACGACAAATTCACTCAATGGTGAAAAACTAAAGCATTTCCTCTAAGATCAGGAATGAGCCAAGGATGTCCACTCTCACCACTATTATTCAACGTAGTTTTGGAAGTCCTAGCCACAGCAATCAGAGAAGAAAAATAAAAGGAATACAAATTGGGAAAGAAGAAGTAAAACTGTCACTGTTTGCCAATGACATGATACTATACATAGAGAATCCTAAAGATGCCACCAGAAAACTACTAGAGCTAATCAATGAATCTGGTAAAGCAGCAGGATACAAAATTAATGCACAGAAATCTCTTGCATTCCTATACACTATTGATGAAAAATCTGAAAGAGAAATTAGGGAAACACTCCCATTTATCATTGCAACAAACAGAATAAAATACCTAGGAATAAACCTACCTAGGGAGACAAAAGACCTGTATGCAGAAAACTATAAGACACTGATGAAAGAAATTAAAGATGATACCAACAGATGGAGAGATATACCATGTTCTTGGATTGGAAGAATCAATATTATGAAAATGACTTTACTACCCAAATCAATCTACAGATTGAATCCAATCCCTATCAAATTACCAATGACATTTTTTACAGAACTAGAATAAAAAATCTTAAAATTTGTATGGAGACACAAAAGACCCCAAATAGCCAAAGCAGTCTTGAGAGAAAAAAACGGAGCTGGAGGAATCAGACTCCCTGACTTCAGACTATACTACAAAGCTACAGTAATCAAGACAATATGGTACTGGCACAAAAACAGGAATATAGATCAATGGAACAAGGATAGAGAGCCCAGAGATAAACCCACGCACATATGGTCAACTAATCTATGAGAAAGGAGGCAAGGATATACAATGGAGAAAAGACAGTCTTTTCAATAAGTGGTGCTGGGAAAACTGGACAGCTACATGTAAAAGAATGAAATTAGAATACTCCCTAACACCATACACAAAAATAAACTCAAAACGTTTTAAAGACCTAAATATAAGGCCAGACACTATAAAACTCAAGGAGGAACACTCTTTGACATAAATCACAGCAAGATCCTTTTTGACCCATCTCCTAGAGAAATGGAAATAAAAACAAAAATAAACAAATGGGACCTAATGAAACTTAAAAGCTTTTGCATAGTAAAGGAAATCATAAATCAGATGAAAAGACAACCCTCAGAACAGGAGAAAATAGTTGCAAATGAAGCAACTGACAAAAGTTTAATCTCCAAAATATACAAGCAGCTCCTGCAGGTCAATGTCAATAAAACAGCCCAATCCAAAAATGGGCAGAAGACCTAAATAGACATTTCTCCAAAGAAGATATACAGATTGCCAACAAACACATGAAAGGATGCTCAACATCAGTAATCATTACAGAAATGCAAATCAAAACTACAATGGGGTATCACCTCACACCAGTCAGAATGGCTTTCATTAAAAAAAATTTAGAAACAATAAATGCTGGAGAGGGTGTGGAGAAAAGGGAACCCTCTTGCACTGCTGGTGGGAATGTAAATTGATACAGCCACTATGGAGACCAGTATGGAGGTTCCTTAAAAAACTAAAAATAGAACTACCATATGACCCAGGAATCCCACTACTGGGCATACACCCTGAGAAAACCGTAATTCAAAAAGAGTCATGTACCACAATGTTCATTACAGCCCTATTTACAGTATCCAGGTTATGGAAGCAACCTTAGTGTCCATCAACAGATGAATGGATAAAGAAGATGTGGCACATATATACAATGGAATGTTACTCAGACAAAAAAGAAATGAAATTGAGTTATTTGTAATGAGGTGGAGGGACCTAGAGTCTGTCATACAGAGTGAAGTAAGTTAGAAAGAGAGAGACAAATACCATATGCTAACACATATATATGGAATTTAAGAAAAAAAAACTGTCATGAAGAACCTAGCTCTATTTTTTGTATGAAGTACATGATGTCAGCCAATTCACTGACAGATCTGAAAGGTTGAACGTTTGCAAAACATCTTCAGCAAGCTTGGCCTCTTTCTACACAAACCAAACTAGACGTCTTCATTTCCTGTTCCTGTGTACTCCTGTATTAGTCACCTGAGTTTGAAAACCAGCTCTAAAACCTACTGGCTGGGTGACTTTAGACAAATTACTTTACTTTGCTTTTTCTTAGCTTTTCCATCTGTAAAATGGAGATAATAATAATATCTGTTCCTTAACAATAAGGTACCGTCTCACACCAGTCAGAATGGCCATCATTATAATAATAATTGTCTACAAATAATAAATGCTAGAGAGGGTGTGGAGAAAGGGAACCTTCTTACACTGTTGGTGGTAATGTATATTGGTGCAGCCACTATGGAAAACAGTATGGAGATTCCTCAAAAACTAAAAATAGAGTTGCCATATGATCCAGCAGTCCCACTCCTGGGCATATATCCAGATAAAACTCTAATTTGAAAAGATACATGCACCCTATGTTTATAGCAGCACTATTTACAAGAGCCAGGACATGGAAACAACCTAATTGCCCATCAACAGATGAATGGATAAAGAAGATGTGGTATATATATACAATGGAATATTACTCAGTCATTAGAAAGAATAAAATAAAGCCATTTGCAGCAACATGGATGGACCTAGAGATTATCATACTAAGCAAAGTAAGTCAGAAAGAGAAAGACAAATACCATATGATATTACTTATATGTGGAATCTGAAATACGACACAAATGAACATATCTATGAAACAGAAACAGACTCACAGATATGGAGAACAGACTTGTGGTTGCCAAGGGGATGGAGAGGTGTGGGAGAAAACGATTGGGAGTTTGGGATTAGCAGAGGCAAACATATATAGAATGGATAAACAACAAGGTCCTACTGTATAGCACAGATCCTGTGATAAACCATGATGAAAAAGAATATTTAAATATAACTGAGTCACTTTGCTGAACAGCAGAAATTAAACACAACATTGTAAATCAACTATACTTCAATAAAAATTTTAACATAATATCTGTTTCTTGAGGTTTTTATTATTTAAATGAGTTGATATTTTCCAAACATTTAAAATCTCACCCGATAGTTCTGGAAACAGCATAGTGAATGTAATTGACACTGAATTTTCCACTAAAAAGGGTTAAAATGGTAAGTTTTATGTATATTTTACCACAATAGAAAACAAACAAAATAGCTCCTGACACACAGCAAGAATTTTTTAAATTTTAAAATAGCACTTATTACTCTGTATTATAGTTATTTGATGATTTGTATCACCTTTAACTAAAAGCTTCATGTGGATAGACTACGAATCTAATTTGCTGAGAATTTGTAGCTCTAACACCTAGCATGGGTCTGACACATAGAGGTCCTAAAGAAATACTTATTAAATTAATGAGTAAGATGTCCAGCAATGGAATGGGCTGCCTAAGAGATAGTGACTTCCCTGCTAACATAATTATTTAAGCAGAGGATATGGTGATCACCTGTCAGTGATGTGTCAGATATGTCTAATACAGTGGGATGAGTAAAAGGCTAAAATTTCTTCCTAATCTAAGTCTGCATTATTGTATTTATCTTGTGCTTTAATATAGCAGTTTTCATAGTCTAACAACAGTACCAACATAATAAAGGAATTCCATCTTTCAGCACTTGCCACCTTGACCCCCCACAATACACTCTGGTCATACTAAAACACTTTTAGCCTTTTTTATCTCCTAGCATACTACATGCTTTTTCCTTTGTTTAGAATGCACTCTTTAACTTGTGTGCTTCACTTTCTCGATGTCACACTCCCCAAACAGGCCTACCTGGTCCTCAAAAAGGGTGTTAGTTGCCCCACACATTATGCCATAGCACTTTGGCTTTATATTTATCCATGGTATAAAGTCACCGATTTGCTAGTTCTCTAGACTGTAAGCTACTTGGAAGCAGGGTTTGTGTCTTGTCCACTGGCCTTTCTCATCCACCTAACACACTACCTGGTAATACATATTTATTAAAAGAATTAAGGCATGAATGAAACCATCTTGTGAGGTCTACTGCTTTCAGTTGTGTACACCATAGATAATCTTTAAAAGCACATTTATTTTTAGATACTTTTTGGTCAAGCGGTTTCAATGCTTTCTTTGTGGCCAAATTCTGTTCCTGTGTCAATGATTCTGAATATCTCCTTAATGCTATCCAGCACAATATGTGATATGCAAATATATACCCCAAAACGAATATGTTTTTATTTTGTGCCTACAACTTACATTCTTCAAAGCAAGTTTTCTTGAGCCAAATACTTGAAGCTAAAGAAACCAGGCCAAAATCTGCTAGGACACTAGCCATTTTTTTCTGAAAGAAATGAAAACCAAAAAAAAAAAATGAGTTCTTACCTACTGTTAACATGACAATTTGTCAGAGAAGATGAATATTGATATTCCAGACATGCTGGTGAGAGAAAAAAATGAAAATATTTTAACTTTATGAGAATTTGATGATCCCTAGTCTACCCCCTACCTGCTGAGCTTTCCACTTTTCCCATTTATCCTGCGGTTTCCCACAAATGATCACTAAAACATTGAGAAAATCTCAGTGAGGAAGTTGGCCTAAAAGAGGATATTCTTCTGTCCAGGAGGAAAATAAAAGGAAGGTCTTGCATTAAACTCCCAACTTAACAAGTAAGGATTTTTTTTTTGGTTGAATTTTCATCAGTGTCACAGAAGAATTAGAAGGTTCCTCAGACATGTTACTTATTCAGCAATTGGCATTTACTGGGCAGTTGACACATTAATAAACGATGACACATCATCTGGTGTCAGAAATCGACTCTGGATATTTAACTACATTAGTTTAGTGAAAAGCTTGCACTCATTTAACTCAAGCCTCTGTTGTGGTTAGTTCTGCAGACAGCTTTCACGAGTCTTCCCTCACTCTGGTTTCCCTTCATCCTTTTCCCTCCGTTCGCGGGGAGGCGGGGCCAGACGTGCCTGCACCGCCCCTCCCCGTTGATTGGCAGGTCGCTGGGGCGGGCCGGCGCGTGCGCACTGGCCTGGCCAGGGCCAGTGAACCATGGAGACCCCGAGGCGCTTCGCCCGGGAGTGGTACGCCCAAACGCTTCCTCTGGCGCAGACGGTTGTTTGGGAGGTGTGGCTCTGTGAGTTCTGGCTACTACTGCTGGGTTCCGGTTTGAACGCGCATTTTTTGCCACACGAAGAGGACGTAACGTTTATCAATGAGTACGTGAACCTCCACAATGAGCTCCGGGGCAGCGTCATCCCCCGAGGGGCTAACTTGCGCTTCATGGTGAGGCCCTAAGGCGGTTGCCCAAACCTCCAACAGCCCCTGTCAGTACTTCCCCCTCGGCCGCGGAGAGTCTGGGTCTCTGAGCCTTAAGGATCGCGGACAACCGCGCTTAGAGTTTGGGTTTTAAAATACACGTAAAGTTTATATGTTCAAGAAATAAAAACCACTGTCACTTGAACGCATAGTTATTACCAAGGGTTTGCACAGGGCTTGGACTAGGGTGAGTAGAGGTACTCACCAGAGGTGCAAAATTTAAGGGAGCTTTAATTCGAGAAAATGATGGTTTAATGTAATTTTTAAAATTTAAAAATCAATGCAAAAGTATTATTGATGAAACAGAATCACGTTAAACAAAGACAGGATCTTTGAGCTTGAATTTGGGAGAGGCAAGTGAGGCACTCTCAGGATAATGCAAATGAAAGGTCAGATTCTGTTCTTATTTAAAATTTTGAATTTTTATCATGGATGTTTTCACACTAATTTTGCCTTTTTAAAATATTTTTTGTCTTGATTATTGAGCTTTTTGGTATCCAGCCTAAATTTTGCTCCCTAGAGAATGTTTCATTCACCTCGTCCTAGACCCGGCCCTGATTTTGCTTTCCCTTACAAAATAGTTCTTGCTTCTTTCCCATTTTTTTCCCCGTATTTCTTTGCAATGATTCGTTAGCTGTTCCCCTGGTGCTATAGAGTCTTCATGATTGTCATTAAAAATGAATGCAAAATGTATTGAGTAAATATCGGGCAATTAGGACCTTCCAATTTATGTTGTAAATATTGCAAGGACTGTCTCCCTAGATATGTCTTTTCTTCCTTCTGGATTAGTTCCTTAGGAAAAATTCCAGAAATGTGACAAAGTATGTGATTATTTTATTTATACGATACGTAGCAATTGCTATACTGAAGGACTGTGCCAAATTAAGCAAATATCAGCAGTGTAGAAGTACAGTAAGTCCCCTACATACGAACGAGTTCAGTTCCCAGAGTGCGTTCTTAAGTCCAATTTGTTCTGAAGTCCAACAAAGTTAGCCTAGGTACCCAACTAACACAAGCGGCTATATAGTACTGTACTGTAATAGGTTTATAATACTTTTCACACAAATAATACATAAAACACAAAAAATAAAACTTTTTTTTTTTAAATGTTGGGGGTAGTTTATTAATTAATTAATTTATTTTTGCTGTGTTGGGTCTTCGTTTCTGCACAAGGGCTTTCTCTAGTTGTGGCAAACAGGGGCCACTCTTCATCGCGGTGCGCAGGCCTCTCATTATCGCGGCCTCTCTTGTTGCAGAGCACAGGCTCCAGACGCGCAGGCTCAGTAGTTATGGCTCACGGACCTAGTTGCTCCATGGCATGTGGGATCATCCCAGACCAGAGCTCGAACCCGTGTCCCCTGCATTAGCAGGCAGGTTCTCAACCACTGCGCCACCAGGGAAGCCCCCAGATAAAACATTTTTAACCTTACTGTATAGTACCTTGAAAGGCACAGTAGTACAGTACAACAGCTGGCATCCAGGGGCTGCCATCGAGTGAACAGCCAAGAAGAGTTACTGACTGGAGGAGGGAGAGGAGGTGGGAGATGACAGAGCTGAAGGATTGTCAGTGATAGGAGATGGAGGGCAAGCTGCAATTTCACTAACACCTGTAGTTGATGGCACAGGTTCTGGTTCCTTGCTGGATTCAATTCTATCTACCCTCTTGAAAAAGCAATCCAGTGATGTCTGGGTAGTAGCTGTTTTTTTCTTGTCATAGATGACATGGTAGCACTGGATTGCATTCTGAATGGCTGCTGCAACCTTTGTGTACCATACTACGTTCAGGTCCTGTGCCTTAGAAACTAACAGTGCCAACTGTGACAAAGCGAGAGAGAGGCATGGACATATATACACTACCAAACGTAGGGTAGATAGCTAGTGGGAAGCAGCCGCATAGCACAGGGAGATCAGCTCGGTGCTTTGTGACTGCCTGGAGGGGTGGGATAGGGAGGGTGGGAGGGAGGGAGACGCAAGCGGGAAGAGATACGGGAACATATGTATATATATATAACTGATTCATTTTGTTGTGAAGCTGAAACTAACATACCATTGTAAAGCAATTATACTCCAATAAAGATGTTAAAATGAAAAAAAAAAAAAAGAAACTAACAGTGCCTCCTCAAATAAAGAAAATCCCCTTGCCATTTCCTGCGTCTTGAATCTCTTCTGTTCTTTAGTTACTTCTTCTTCCTCTAGTCTCTCTTTGTCCATTCTCTGGGCCTCAATTCCATCAGGTCTTCATTAGTAAGCTACACAAAGTAAGCACACAAAGCACAACCACTTGTAGAGGATGCACGCACATGACAATGTACGCCAGACACGTGAACTAATTTACTGGACTGCACATGTGACATACCATACGTACATGTGACTGGACATACCACATCTGACTGGCTTGGACATTTTCAGTCACTTGCTAAACTAATAAATTATAAAAGGGAACTTTGCTTTAATGTTAATTTTAAAATGTTATTTTGATTGGACGTATTTTGTACGTATTTTGTTCATTTTCTTTACCTTTTGAATTCTCAGTAAGTTTCCTCTTCTGTTTATATGTTTTCTTATAGAAATATATCAATACTAGCATTGTATTTGCTGAAGATAGTTTTATCCAAGCCAATTTTAATCTTTTGAATTTAATTAGAATTTGAGGATATTTGAGAGTTATATCTATGTATTTCCCACCCTTTGTGATTAATTCTATTTCTTCCAAGTTTGAAGATTAGCATTCCTCCTGATAATGAATAGACACAAAATATTTTTAATTCAACTTTTTATAGGCTCTGTATTCCTAATGTCTAAAATTTTTATTTCAAACATAAAGCATAGAGAATAATATAAAGCATAATATTGTGTCCCCTCAATATATATATTAATATGTGAACATTTTTGAAAGAATAATGTTTTGGGTACAGTTTAAAGCTGCACTCTAAATTTTATCCTTCTTTCTAAAAATTTGTATATATTTTTCCCATGGATTTTACTAAGATGTAAATGATAACTGTAAATAGTATAGTCTATCATAATAGTATGGTCTACTTAGAACTTTTCCTTGACAGGTTTGGAAATCATACATTTTATCTTTATTATTTACTGGTTATGCTTAACATTTTAATGTATATACTTTACAAAGTCCAAAGTTAATCAACATCTATAACCTTCTAAACATTAAAAAGATATTACAACACATAAATTGTCTTCTGCCCATGTCCATGCTGTTGTTGTCGTCACCTAGTATTTTTGTTCTACCTTGTTTTTAAACTCAAAACAATTTTTAAACTCAAAAATTTATTGGGTTTTTTAATTGTAAAATATACATAACATAAAATTTACCATTTTAACCATCTTTAAGTGTACAGTTCTATGACATTAAATACATTCACATTGTTGTGCAATCATCACCACCATTCATCTCCAGAACATTTTCATCCTAAGCAATAGAAACTCTGCACCCATTAAACACTAACTCCCCATTCCCTTCTTTCTGCTGGCTACTACCATTCTACTTTCTGTCTCATAAATTTGACTACTCCAGGTACATCATATAAGAATCATAAGTGTTCCTCTTTGTGACTGGATTGTTTCACTTAGCATGATGTCTTCAAGGTTCCATTCTGGGACTTCCTTGGTGGTGCAGTGGTTAAGAATCCACCTGCCAACACAGGGAATATGTGTTCGAGCCCTGGTCTGGGGAGATCCCACATGCCACGGAGCAACTAAGCCCGTGTGCCACAACTACTGAGCCTGCACGCCTAGAGCCTGTGCTCCGCAACAAGAGAAGCCACTGTGATGAGAAACCTGTGCACTGCATGAAGAGTAGCCCCTGCTCTCCACAACTAGAGAAAGCCCGCACAGCAAAAAAGACCCAATACAGCCAAAAAATAAATTAATTTTTAAAAATTTTTTTAAAAGAATTTCCATCCTCTTAAAGGCTGAATAATATTCTACTTTATGTATATACCACATTTTGTTTATCCATTTATCTCTCCATGGACAGTTGAGTTTCTTCCACATTTTGGTTATCGTGAATAATGCTGCTGTGGACATAGGTATATGAATAGATATCTGTTCGATTCCCTGCTTTCACCTTTACTAGGTATATACCCAGAAATGGAATTGCAAAAACATGTACAAATTCTATGCTTAATTTTTTGAAGAACTGACATTCTGTTTCCCATAGTGGCTGCACATTTCGCATTCCTACCAGCAATGCACAGGGTTTCAATTTCTCCACATCCTTGCCAACACTTGTTTTAATGGGTGTGAAGTGGTATGTCATTATGGTTTTGATTTTCATTTCCCTAATGATTAGTTATGTTGAGCATATTTTCAGGTGTTTATTGGCCATTTGTATGTCTTCTTTGTAGAAATGTTTGCACAAGTTCTTTGGTCATTTTTTGGTCAGGTTGTTACAGTCTTTTGGTTAGCTGAATTGAAGGAATTCTTTATATATTCTGGATAAAATCCCTTGTCAAATATATGATCTTCAGATGTTTTCTCCCCTCCATAGGTTGCCTTTCATTCTGTTAATAGTGTCCTTTGATACACAAAAGTTTTTAATTGTAATTAAGTCTAATTATCTATTTTTTTATCTTGTTGCCTGTGCTTTTGGTGACATATCTAAGAAATTATCGCCAAATCAAATGTCATGAAGCTTTTCCCCTTTGTTTCTTGTAAGAATTTTATAGCTTTAGCTAACAGGTACATAAAAAGGTGCTCAACATGACTAATCATCTGGGAAATGCAAATTAAAACCACAATAAGATATCATTTCACACCCATTAAAATGTCTATCACCAAAAAAGACAGGAGAAAACAAACATTGGTGAGGATATAGAGAAAAGGGAAGATTTGTACATTGTTGTTGGGAATGTATATTCGTACAACCACTATGGAAATTAGTGTGGAGGATTCCTTAAAAAATTTTAAAAAGAACTACCATATGATCCAGCAATTCCACTCTTAGGTATAAAAACAAAGGAAATGACAACAGGATGTTACAGAGATGTCTGCACTCCTGTGTTCACTGCAGCATTATTCACAATAGCCAAGATATGGAAGCAACCTAAGTGCCCATCGATGGACGAATGGACAAAGAGGAAGTGGTGTGTATATATACAATGGAATATTGTTCAGCCATGAGAAAAGAAGGAAATCCTGCTATTTGCAACAACTGGGATGGAACTTGAAGGCATTATGCTAAGTGAAATAATCCAGACAAAGATAAATATTGCATGGTATCACTTATATGTGGAATCTGAAAAAAAAAAAGTCAAACTCATAGAAACAAGGGAGTAGACATTCCAGTGGCAGCAATTCCACTTCTGGGTATTTTTCCGGAAGAAAAAAAACAAAAAATACACTAATTCAAAAAGGTATCTGCACTCCTGTGTTCATTGCAGCATTATTCACAATAGCCGAGATATGGAAGCAACCTAAGTGCCCATCGATAAATGAATGGATAGAGAAGATGTGGTATATATATATATATATATATATATATATATATATATATATATACATACACAATGGGATATTACTCAGCCATAAAAAAGAATGAAATCTTGCTATTGGCAACAACATGGATGAACCTAGAAGGTATTATGCTAAGTGAAATAAGTCAGACAGAGAAAGACAAATACCATATGATTTCACTTATATATGGAGTCCAGAAAACAACAAACATAATCAAACAGAAACAGAGTCATAGATAAAGAGAACAAACAGGTGATTGCCAGAGGGGAGTGGGCGGGGGGGATGAGTGAAATAGCTGAGGGAAATTAAGAGGTACAAACTTCCAGTTACAAAATAAGTGAGCCAGGGGAATGAAATTTGGGAAGTACAGTCAAAAATAATGTAATATCTTTGTATGGAGACAAATGGTAACTAGGCTTGTGCTGATTATTTTGTAATGTATGGAAATATTGAATCACTATGTTGTTCACCAGGAACTAACATAGTAGTGTTGTAGGTCAATTATACTTCAAAAAACAACAAAAACAAAAATACTCATAGAAAAAGAGATCAGATTTGTGGTTATGGGGGTGGGGGCAGTGGGGGATTGGATGAAGGTGGTTAAAAGGTACTAACTTCCAGTTATAAGATAAATACTAGGGATGATGTCCAAATGTTTAATATAACACTACTGCTGTGTGTTATATCTGAAATTGTTAAGAGAGTAAATCTTGAGTTCTCATCACAAGGGAAAAATTTTGTTTTTATATCTATATGAGATAATGGATGTTCACTAAACTAATTGTGTTAATCATTTCATGATGTATTATGCTGTACACCTGAAACTTACACAGTGCTGTGTGTCAATTATATCTCAATAAAAATGGAAGGAAAAAAATGGAAGGAAAAAACCCACTTAGAATAGTGACATGGTGCATTGTAAGCATGTGATGTGTAAATAATATGCAAAATTAGGCAGTAGAAAAATGGTCCATGGAGCATTGTTTGCAAATGGCAAAGAATCTGAAGGGCCATTAATAGTGGAACGGTAACCTTTATTACATGCTGCTAGCCATAATATGGAATACTATAAAAAGTTTGCAAAAAATTAGGTAGATCTAGTTGTGCTAATATGGAACAATCTCTCTAAGTGAAAACTGCAAGTTACGGGCCAATAATATTGTGTATGGTATGATTAAAACCGTGCAAAGACAAAAATCACAAAATACTCATCTAAAACACCCTAACATATCTTATATATGAATGTGTGTATATGGAGCTAGAGAAATTTATACATAAACAATTTTTTTAAAAATGATTACCTCTGGGGAGGAAATAGTGCGGGGAGGGAGGGTATATGCTAAAGTTTTCTATAATATATTTTCTGTATTGTACTTCTGTATAATCTATGAAATTAACCAAGAAAACTCTAGGGAAATCTTAGTATTGTTTTTCAGAAATGTTTATTTTCAGATTTACTGTAACATATATATATTTAGCATGTTGGTTTTACAAATATTTTGTTGATTTTTCTATTTGTGTTGTTTTTGTTCTTGTCCTTAACTAAACAATGAATTTAATGAGGCTCTAAATATGTCAGAAGTACACATTTCTGGATATTTCCATAAATGGAGGGGAGCAGCATCTTGTGATATTTTCTTACATTTCTAGGAACATCCTAAAAACTTTACATGTGCCCCTTTTATAACATTTACCAACTACCACTATGTGTTAAAAAATATATATATAAATATATATATGTGTATTTGTATATATATGTATATGTATGTATATATTATCCCAGGTTTTTCTCCTAACAACAGTAAGCAACTAGAGGACAAATTTATGTTGACTTCATATTTTATTCCTCACAGTACAATAATTTGCATATAATCAGTGCTCAATAAATAGTTCTTAAATATTTTAAATTATTGTATTATTACATATAAAAGGCATGAGATTAAAAATACACATTTTCTGAATAGACTACATGTAAGAGTATTATAACCATTTGCATCATCTAACAATCTGATTTTTTACTTACAAATATATGCATAAGCCTTCATCTCAGGAAATAGTTGTTTCATTTATAATTGTCTCAAAACACTTTTTCTCCTACATAAATTCCATAAACCAGACTCATAAGCACAAAATAAGAATTGTTTTCCTTACATATAATTATGAGAACTCAAGGAAAATAATTTAGAGCACAAAAAAAAAATAACTCGTTATTTTTTCTTCTTTACTTTTTGCATTTTTTTTTTCAGACTTGGGATGTAGCTTTGTCACGGACTGCTAGAGCATGGGGGAAAAAATGTGTGTTTGAACGTAATATTCATTTAGAAGAACGAAAAATGGCCCATCCTAGATTTAATGGTATTGGTGAAAATATGTGGGTCGGCCCTGAAAATGAATTTACTGCAAGTATCGCTATCAGAAGTTGGTTCGCACAGAGGAAAAAGTACAATTTTGAAAAGAACAGTTGCTCTGATAACTGTTCTAATTATCTACAGGTATCTAATTTTATATTATTAATTCAATAGACTCCTTAATTGCTTTACTACTATGTTGTTATTGTGTTTCAATTTTATAAATAAACTCAAATGGTAAAATTATTACCTCTAATAGAATCAAAATTCTAATCAGTCCTAGATCTTCTAAATGTTCATCATTTCTTCTATTATTTGAACCATGCAATTAAAACATTCCTTTAAATATAGTAAGTCTAATCTCCATAGCCAAAGATGAAAGGTACCTTTCTAAGATAATGTACACTGGAAAAGAAAGAAACTAGCAAATGAAAATTAGTTTTAGTTTATTGACTATAAACATAAGTAAAAGATGATTTTTTTTTGCACAGATCAGCACACATACTACTATATAACTGATTAAAATATTTTAAATGCAAATACATATAATTATTTTCCTACCTCATGTCTAACAATTCACTCTTACACTTTGTACTCCAAGAACACTGAACCACTTTTTATTTCGTGTACAAACATTTATTTTTTCACATATTACATTGTTTTATAATCATCTGTTTATATATCTAATACTACACTAAGGGCAGGGACCTTGTCTTCTTATCCATGTATTCTCAGCACAGCAACATGACATTATTAAGGTCTTCAATAAATATTTGTATCAGGTATCAAGAAACTATTGAATTAACTTCCAAGCTCATTTAAAAGATTATTTTTCAGTCAATAGACTCTAATGTAGAACTTAAAATCTTGGAATTTTTTCATGTTGAACTCATGTCTTCCTGTTCCATCAAATGATTTATGTTTCAAAAATTTTTTAATCAATTTTTTCTCCTAGAAAGTTAGAGTGGTTCTCTACTGTCTTACTCATGTCAAAGCTAGACTCCTTAATATGACTTCAATACTCTGAGTAAAAGTCTACTCCCTGACCTACTCCTCTGTATTTTTTCCTCCTTAAGTCTAGTTTCCTAGACATTTTCATTTCCTGCATTTGACCTGTTTAACTTCAACTGTTACAGACATTCTATTCTCTATTCTTTTAAAGAAACTCTATTTCTTTTGGAATCACTAAGACTTCAGCTATAGAGAAAAGGAAAACAAATTGTTTCTCCCTCTCCCACAGAGGTTAACAAAACAATTTTTTGTTGTCATTCACTTGTAAGTATTAGGAATATTAAAGCCATTCAGGAATTTCTGGAATATCTTTAATTATTCTCATATTTTCACTCCAAGACCTATTTTGCAAGACATTATTTTATAGGAACCAGCTCTTTTACTCATTTTTTTAATGAAAGGCCCAGACTTCATTTTATTTTGTAATGGAATTTCCTCAATAAAAGAAAAGAAAAATGCTGATAACATTCAATTACTTTCTACTCTTGTATTTCTTTTCCTTCCCTTCTATAATCTTACTGTCCCCTCTTTTTTTCCTTTTTATTCACAACTTCCATTCTTCCAAAACTTTGTGTCTTCTCATTTCCCTCTCCCTCTTTGCCAATAACCTAGAACTCTCAGAGTCAACAAGAGGTCAAAAATTGATTCAGCAGGTGTCTTCCTTTGGCTCTAAAACATTATTCTGGATCAGTTTTTCTCAGACTCTTTATCCTAAGAATACAGTATTGGTAGAACCTATTAAAGTGTTTCTCTAAATACAGTTTTGGAAATGCTTCCCTAAATCCATGATAATTCTCTACCTGCATCCAAATGAAGAATTGTTCATATTCCTTGAATTGCTTTGTTAAAGGTCCTATGTGTATTGAATATACTATTGTTTATACTATGGCAGAGTAAATGTTTAGAATTAACTTTTATGTTTTCTTTGAAAATTTTATTTTAGCTTGTTTGGGACAAGTCTTACAAAGTTGGTTGTGCTGTTACTCCATGTTCAAGAATTGGACATATTAAACATGCAGCACTTTTCATATGCAACTATGCACCAGGGTAAGTTCCTTTAAAATTTTTAAATAATATAAAAATAAATTGGGGATTTTTCAAGGTTAAGTTTTCCTAACTTTCAACATATTCTTCTAAATGTCTTTGCAAGCTATAAAAGAATTAAGTATGAGATAGCAATTAAAGACTTTATATTGAAATTTTTTAAATTTAATAATAAAATAAGTCATATTTAGGCATACTGATTTTATGTATAGACTAGCCAAATATTACTTCCTGAGAGAATTTTAACTTTAGTATTATTTCACAGTACCTAGCCTAATTAACATAGGATTTAAATTATTTTCCAAAATTGTTTATCTCCATATTTATTTTTAAAAAGCCAAAAGAAAATAAGGTTAAGTGTGTTGAAATGTATGTTGTAAGAATTGTTTCAAGAGTACATCAGTTTTATAACATGAAGGACACTTTTAGTTGACTATCCTCTGGAGAGTGTATTATTAATTGGGGCTACTCTCATACATATAAGGAATTGTAATAACTCAGAGATGCAAAAGTACTTCACAAGTCTTCTAGTTAAGCTATACATATGAAACTTGAATTCTTAACACTTACTTACGATGTGGTTACTTACCTGTACCTAAAAACTTTCCAATGATGGGAAAAAACTACCTTCCAAAATAGCCTCCATCTCTGGAGAGCTTTGTTGGAAAGTCTCAAGTTTTCTTACAAGTCGATATGATACCATAAGTAATACTGTTAAAACGTCTAACTGAAGTGAGAAAATACCCTAATCAACATGCCAAGAAAAATTGACTACATGCTAGGATTGAGAAGGAATTTCTTAAAAATAAAATGCTTCTGGGGCTAAACCAAAAAGAGAAAGAAAAAAAAAACATAGATTACTAATTAATGATTGTATTCCCCTAGATAGAGAAAACAACAGAACTATGATGTAAGTTGAATTAGATTCAGAAACCCCTTCTTAAATGGAAGCTTTGCTGACTTTGAACATAGGCATGCAAAACAAGTTTGGAATGTAGAGTAATTGCAAAAGTTTTTTGGCCTCTTTCAGTCCTACAGACTGGAAGTACTGGGATGATATCTATTACATGGAGAAACTTTTGAAAGTTAATTACTGATTGGTATTGAAAATTCAAACAGACCACTGGGCATGGGTGGTGGGGAAGGAAGAGGTTCCTCTGGGGTACTAGTCTTCATTTTACATGCTCAGCAATTACATACAAGGCTCTGATCTGTCTACTGACAAACCAATAAAGACTGACCATACTTAGTTTGTAATCTTGGAAGAGAGACAAACAATAAATAAGTGAACATAGAAATAAATGATATTTAATTAAATAATAAAATATGCCATAGAAACAAAGCACAGTAAGCAAATAGGGAATAACTAGTATAGAATATGGATAAGATAGCTGCAAAAGGAGGTGGCATTTAAACTGAAAGCCAAAAGATGAGGAGATGGCTAAAGAATATTTCAGGTAGAAGTGAGAGCACATGTAAAATCTCTGAGCTTGGAATAAGTTTAGCATGTTTGAAAAATGAATAACTGTGGTTAGAGGTAGGAGACGAGGTAGAGAGTTAGGTGACAGCTAAATCAAATAGAATACCATAGGCCAGGTTAAGGATTTGGGGGTTTATTCTACATAATGGCAAAGTCATTGGAAAGTTTTAAGCAAGTAAGTGGCATGATCTCATCTATGTTTTTTTTTCTCCCTGTTCTTTTTTTTTAAAGTTTTTTTTTTAATTAATTTATTTATTTATCTTTGGCTGCATTGAGTCTTCGTTGCTGCACACGGGCTTTCTCTAGTTGCGGCGAGCAGGGGCTACTCTTCGTTGTGGTGCACAAGCTTCTCATTGCAGTGGCTTCTCTTATTGTGGAGCATGAGCTCTAGGCACGTGGGCTTCAGTAGTTGTGGCGCTCAGGCTCAGTAGTTGTGGCACATGGCCTTAGTTGCTCCACGGCATGTGGGATCTTCCCGGACAAGGGATCGAACCCACGTCCCCTGCACTGGCAGGAGGATTATTAACCACTGCGCCACCAGGGAAGTCCCTCATCTATGTTTTGAAAAGAAAACTTAGCAATAAAAGATTGCTCTTGCTGTTGTGTCGATAATGGAGTATAGGAAAACAAGGGTACAAAGAGAAACAAGCACAATTAGGAGATTGTTTCTGTAGTGCAGGCTATAGACTGGTATCTTGGATTAGGATTTTAGCATGTGAATTGGTTTTCTATTGCTGCATAATAAACCACAAACTTAGTGACTTAAAACAGCAGCCATTTATTATTAAACAGTTCTGTAAGTTATAAGTCCAGGCACAGTATAGCTGGATTCTCTGCTCAGGGTCTCAAAGGCCAAAATCAAGGTGTTGACTGAGTTCTTATCTGGAGGCTCTGGGGAAGAATCTGCTTTTAAGCTCCTTCAGGTTGTTAGCAGAATTCAGTGCCTTGTGGTTATAGGACTTAGGTCCCCATTTTCTTGCTGGTTCTAAGCCAGTGGTTGCTCTCGTCTTCTAGAGGCTGCCCACATTCCTTGATGCGTGGCTCCCACCATATTTACGTCCACAAAGGTGCATCAGATCCTTCCCACAATCCAAATCTCTGACTTCTCTTCTGTGACCAGCCAGAGAAAACTCTCTGCTTTTAGGGTGCCCAAGTGATTGGGTCAGGATATTTTCCTGGATAATTTCCCTATTTGAAGGTCAGCTGTGCCAAATGACATAATTTAATCATGGAAGTAAAGTCCATTACATTCACTTTCCTCAGAATTATGCAAGGCATGTATAGCAGGGGTAGGGGAGCTTGTGCTCCATTTTAGAATTCTGTTTACTATACCATGGAAATTGTGAAAAAAGGTCAGTTTCTGGATATATTATGAAGGTAGAGCTAAAAATACCAGTTGATGGATTTGACTTTAGGGAGAAGAGGTATAGAATAAACTATGGCGATACCCATGCCTTTAGTCTGAACAACTGGATAAATGATGATACCATTAACTAAGATAAGGAAGAACATTAGAAGATGTGTTTTATGTTTGGACACATTAGGTAGAAATATAAATGTGGAAAATGTAAATGAATCATGAGAAGGAACTAGCTGTATGAGGGTCTGGGATAGGTTTTGAAGTAGAGGAAACTGCTACTATAAAGGCCCTGACGTAGAAATGAGTCACAGTCCTGAACAAGACCCCCTTATGAAGGAGTGAGTATGGAGACTTAATTTAAGGATTAAGTCCTAGAGCAGTACAGTATTTCAACTTCAGGCAAAAGAGATAACAAAGGAGAGTGAAGAGGCTAACAAGATAAGAAGGAAACCCAAACAGTGCTGGTAAGGGTACTTGGAAATCAAGGAAGAACGTGAGTCATGATGCCCAAAGTGGTTAACTGTATGAGATGCTCCTGAAAGAATGAAAAAAAAAAAAAATGAGGAAGGAAAGATGACATTTCCGTTTGAAAAGATGAAGGTATTTGGTGACCTTAATAGCAGTAGTGACTGCAGGGGTATCCCATGACTATAATGATAAGATGAACCTACTAGTCATTAGGATTACTCTTCTTTCCACTCACCTGTCCCATAGGCTTCTTTGTCTTGAAATTTCTATCAACCATTTTTTCCTTGATACAAACTTTGGAAAGTCCACTTGTGAAGGATCTAGGTTGGCACATATATCATGTGAGTCAACTCAATTATGAGTTGACTGAGTCAACTCAGTCCAAGTTTTATTTGATATGTACTCAAAATAGGCAGTCATAGGTATCTTTCTTAAGAATCATTGATAGAAAAATCAATTCATCACAGTCTTATAAAATACTTCATAGAAATGAAAATAAGAAAGCCAGATTGGGGACTTCCCTGGTGGTGCAGTGATTAAGAATCCACCTGCCAATGCAGGGGACATGGGTTGGAGCCCTGGTTTGGGTAGATCCCACACGCCACAGAGCAACTAAGCCTGTGCACCACAACTACTGAAGCCTGCGTGCTCCAGGGCCCACATGCTGCAACTACTGAAGCCTGCGTGCCTAGAGCCCATGCTCTGTAACGAGAAGCCACTGCAATGAGAAGCGCATGCACCGCGACAAAGAGTAGCCCCCGCTCGCCACAGCAACTAGAGAAAGCCCGCGCGCAGCAACAAAGACCCAACACAGCAAAAAAAAAAAAGAAAACCAAATTGAAAATTAGAATGTGTAATGGACTGAATGGTGGCCCCCACCAAAGGATGTATCTAGTTCCTAATTCACAGAACCTGTGAATATTAAGTTACATGTCAAGAGTAAATATTGCCTTATATGGCAAAACACATGTTTAAGATAAGGATCTTCAGAGGAAGCGCTTATCTTAGATTATTCAGGTGGGACCTAAATGTAATTACTTGTGTCCTCATAAGAGAGAGGGAGGAGATTTCAGCACTAGACACACAGAAGAGAAGGAGGCAATGTGACTGTGGAGGGAGAGTTTGGAGTGATATATTCACAAACCAAGGAACTTCTGGAGCCATCAGAAGCTGGAAGAGTCAAGGAATTCCCTCTCTGAGCCTTTGGAGGGAGCATAGCCCTGCCAACACCTTGATTTTGGACTTCAGGCCTCTAGAACTGAGAAAATAAATTTCTATTTTTTTAAACCACCAAGTTTGTGGCATTGTTAAAGTAGCCACAGCAAGCTAGTACAGAATGGAAGAATAAAACAGATTTGGCAATAGGGAAAATATGAGTCAACCACAATCTTGAAAAATTTCAGAACACGAAGATGTAGAATAGAAGTAAAAATATATATGGAAAAAGAAAGGAACCCTGTAGGGTGATAAATCTATAAATTATTGCTCCTAAAGAACAGAGAATAAATGGAACAGAAATAATAATCAAAGAAAAGAAAATAATAAGCAAAAGAAAAGAATCTGTATAGATACCTATATAAAGATTAAGATAGCTTATAATGTATCAGAAAAAGCGAACTGCAACAATATTTACATATGTCATTTTCTAGTGGTTATTTTTCAATTTCAAAGATAAAAACTTATACATTTCTGGGAATTCCCTTGCAGTCTAGTGGTTGGACTCCGTGCCTTCACTGCCGAGGGCATGGGTTCAATCTGGTCGAGGAACTAAGATCCCACAAGCTACGTGGTACAGTCAAAAAAATAATAATAAAATAAAATAAAAAACATACATTTCTAAGAAAAATAAAACAAAGTAAAATAAAACAGTATTAATTAGATTAGCCTTGAATTTCGGTATTGAAGGGGGTACAATCAAAGATGAGCATTAGAATTTAAGCTTAAGTGATCAGTAATTTTATTAACTGAGTTAGGAAAAGATGTAGGGTGGAAGAAAAAAGAATTTGTTTATTTTTAGACATGTTGCATCTGCAGGTTCCTGCAGGATCTTTTACTTATTTAAATATGTTTATAGTAGGTACATTTAAACAATAAGCAATAGAATTCCACATTTTTTACATGGTATTCATCCTGAAAACACTTATAGACTGTTGGGAAAGAAATTTTAAAAAAAACACAACGTTAACCAAATACATACAACATCTGTATTTTAAATAGAAAAGATCTGTTGTAAAAGCAGGTATGAAATCATAGAAGCAGTTAGCCAGGATACAGATTCAGAAGTAGTTAAGTTTGATGCATAGAGGCGTATTAGAAGGGAAGTGAGGCCAGTGGGGGAGGTAAGAGTTCTGAGATTGAAGAAAATGACTTGAATCTAAAGCTGGACCTTTAAAAGAAGTAAATTATAGTGTCCAAAGGTATTTAGTAAAGAAAATTTTCTTTATTTAAAAATTAAGGAAATGCAATCTGGCAGGTGGTGCCATTTTCTTTACGTTATGAACAGACAGCTAGAATATGTTTCCCAGCCTCCCTAGAAGTTTGGTTGGGCCATGTGACTAAGCTTTGGCCAGTAGAATTTAGGCCACTTCCAGGCCTGGCCTTTGAAAACTTCCTACATGATCCTTCACACTCTTGGTCTTCCCTCATCTACTGGTTGGATACAGAGGATCTGGTGGAGGATTAAGATGTCCTAGAGAGTGGCAGAGCCACAAGATGAAATGAGCCAGTGCCCCAGAATCACTGCATGGAGGAAAGCTCCTCTACACTACCAAAACCCATACTGTACCATGACATGGATTCTGCCTACAGAACATGGAAATAGTGAGGAAAGGTCAGATTCGGGATATAATTTGAAGATGGAGCTAACAACACCTGCTGACAGATTTAACTTTAGGGGTGAATGGAATAGAATAATCAAGGATGACACCTATGCCTTTAGTCTCAGCAACTGGATGAACGTTGGTGCCATTAGACAGATAGGGAAGACTTGTGGAGGAGCAGAGCTTGAGAGAAGATCAAGTGTTTTGGTTCACATACATTTGGTGGAGTAATAAATGTGAGAAATGTGAATGAATCAAATGAGGGAGCTAGTCAGATGAAGGTCTAGGATGGGTTTTTAAGTAGTGGGAACTGCAGATATAAAGGCCCTGAGGCAGAAATGAGTCACAGTCCTGAAAGAAATCACCTTGTGAGAAAATAGGTATGGAAAATGGGACAGAAGAGACTAAGGACTAAACCCTACATCACTACAATATTTCAACTTCAGGCAAAGGAGCTAGCAAAGGAGTATAGAAAGAGACTAGTAAGGTAAGAGGGAAACTAGAACTGTGCTGGTAGATTTTTAAAATAACATTTAGACTTATTTTCTCATCAGTCTGTATTATATATGAGGTGGCTCTCTTTCCATGCTTTTCTGCATGCATAATAATTTATGATTCAATGATATATTATTGTGCTCATTTTAGACATTTTGAATAGCAATTTAAATACGTAAAATGCAAACAATGCATATAACCCATTTCAAGTATGACAGTATGAAAAGCTATGACAAGTTCACAATGTGCAGTGACAACCATATCATGTTCACTGCCTGGTCAACTGTGATTTTAAGATGCCATCAATGTTAAGATGCATCTCAATTTCAGAGGTGCTAAAATAAGAAAAGATGTACATCTTAGAATTATGAGGCACAGTACATAACTAAAAGAAAAGATGTACAGAACAATGTGTATCCTTACTATGAATGATAAAATAAGAACATGTTATCAATATATGAAATAGTATATTATTCACAGTTAAGTACAGCTTTCTAGTCTGTCTCATATTTTAAAATATTGGATGTGAACTGTGAAGCACTAAATTTGATTTCATGACCTATTAATAGCTCATAACTTGCAGTTTGAAAAATAGTAATGCCAATTTAGAATATTTTATATAGATATTTGGCAACGAAGAAAAGGAAGGTGTGTAGGTGTGTAGAGTTGAGTGAAAGTTTTTGTTTTATGGCTTTGGTTTCTAATGTATTTTTATAAGCTAAAGAAAGCCATCATAAATAGAGAGTGATAGAATATATTAGAACATATAAGAGATGGGGAAGAATTGAAAAAGAAAGTTCTATCTGGAAAAAAAATCGGAGGAGAGAAGTATAAGAAGAGAAAATTAGAGAAATTCTTAATAGTAAATATTTTTCTTTCTTGCTCATGAGGGTTTAATCTATTTTATTGATCTTTCGAAAGAAAAGATTTAAGGGGTTATTTATCCTTTCTCATTCCTTTGTTTTGAGATATTTAATCTTCCAAGTACTTTTTAGGGAGAGGGGCTGTTATATGTTGCTATTTTTATCAAAATATACTACATTCATTTATCTTTAATCCTACTTAATAGTGAAGATATTTACAGTTATATATTTTCCTTTGATTACAATTTTTACTAGACCTTAGGATCTCATATAATATAGTCTCTTTCTCATTGCTTTCTATGTATTGTAATTTTAGGTCATTTAATAAATCATGTTTAGTACTTGATACATATTCATGATGGAAAAATCTATCCAAGGAGAAAATAATGTTCCCATCCTTGTCTTTCAGTTACTCTCTCCAAAATTTTATCCTAAAAGATATATTCTGTGCATACAGAAAAGTATATCTATCTTTGTGTATGTGTGTCTGGGTGCACAAATGTGTGCATTTCCATAATTCAAACAGGAGCGCACTACATTTCTTGTGATGTTCTTTAATTTTTTTACTTGATATGAACTGGAAGTCTTTCCATTTGAGTACATGAAGAGTTTCCAGATTCTTTTTAAGAATTTCACAGTTTGGTTTTTTTTTTTAGTGGATGTACAAAAATTAATTTGAATAATCCTCTCCTTCTGATAGACGTTTAGACTATTTTATTAATTTTATTTCAAGCAGTAATTATCCAGTTAGACATGTAATTCTGACATGAGTTAGTAGCTATAATATAAACGTATAGTCATGGAAACCCTAGGCCAAAGAGAATGTGTACTTTTAATTTGCATAGATATTACTAAATATCTATTCATCATAGTCACGCCATTTTTTCTATTACAACTTTTTTTTACATCAGCGTATAAGAGGGTGTATATTTAAACTCCCTTGCTAAGATAATATATTTTCAAATATTTTTCTATTTACTACTATGAGTTATGTATATATTTAATTTTCATCTTCTATTTTTCATGAGTTTAAGTATATTTTTTTATATTTTAGAATATGTGGATTTCATTTACTGGGACCTGAGGGCTCCTATACATTTACTGTTTTTCTCTTAAGTTGTTGGACTTTTTTTGTTTTTTAACTTGTAGGAGTGTCTTATGTACAAGAAAATTAGCTCTTTTATGTAATATAATTTACAAATATTTTCTAGTTTTATGTTTAACTTTTGACTTTATTTATAATGCAATTTATTTTTGCCAATAGAATTATTTTGTTTCATTGTAGAAAAAATGTATCAATACTTTTTTCATGGGTTTTGAGGTTTGTATCATACTTAGACAAGCCTTCCCCAAATATTATTATCTCACATTTTCTTCTAACGATTCTTTTTTTTTTTTTAACTTTTAAATTAATTTGATCCACTTTGATTCTGGACATTATGTAAGCTGGTATAAGAATTAGCCTCCTGCTTAAAGTAACTATAAAGACTGGATAAAACATATAAAATAACTGTGTTTAGGCATTAGAAAACAACCAGTACAGTGCTATGATCCTTGCAAATAGAAAAGAACACAGTGGGAACCCTATATGTGCCTTGGTTTTCTCTCTGTGAGCATCCTATTGTACAAACCATAGCCAAAGCAAGCAAAGATGGTGTATTTTCTGGGCAAAGGAGATATCAGTGTTGATTGATGTTAAGTAGTCTAGGATTTAGGACAGGATCCCAAAGAGGAGGGGGCTGCAGAGAAGGACCCCCAAAAGTCTATGTACAAGTTCTCTGCAAGTCCTTGGGCAGCTCCTAAGCTGCACTCCTCAAAGTGAGATTCTGGAAGGATTAGATAGGAACAGTTACTTGCAGGCTGAAGACCTGCACAGAGATTTCAGAAGCTGCACAGTGCTGAGAAGACAAAGCTGCAGTTTGGGCCTAGCCAAAATGGAGAGGTATTGACGAAAAGCCTGACCAAGCAGAACATTAAAATCCGAAAAATATGTATCTGATTTTATAAAAATTTCAAACTAATTAATGACTAAAGAAATACTATAGATAATAGCCAAAGAAAAATTGATATACTGGAAAATGTATGTGTGGAATATATGGCAGAGACAGTCCCCTTAATTTACAAAGAATTCATACAAATCAAAAAGAAAAAGAGAAACAACCCAAGAGAATAATGTGCAGAAGATATGAAGACGTCATTTACTAAAAAGAAAAGAAAATGGCCATGAATCATATGAAAATGTATTCAGTCTCACTCATAATTGAAGTAATTCAGGTGAAAACAAAAATAAATGTTCACTTTCCACTCATCCCTTTGAGAATATAGAAAAGCTTAATTGATACTCTGCGTTTGCAATAGGGCAATAAATTGATACAGTCTTTCTGGGTGTGGCAGTGTAACAAAATTTAAAATTATACTTACCATTTGATCTTGTAATCTCCTTATCAGGATTTTATCTTAGTAATATCTTCATGAAAGATGGCCAAGATATACATACAAGGATGCACATTGGAGCATGTTTTAATAGCATGAAACTGAAATTTAAAAAACCAACGACTCCAGTAATAGGGGACTAAACAATTAATTTACTGCACGCTATTGTGTAACCATTGAAAAAACTGGTGTACTTTTCTGTGTACCAGTATGGAAAGGTCTCACTCGTTAGGTGAAAAAGTAAGATAAAAAACAATAAGTAAGAACAGGTCTTTTTGTTATAACAGTTACTATTACCAAAAAATGTAGTGATTCAAGATAAAAGTGGGAAATTTCAGTTTGGTGGGTACTGTGCTCCATTAGTTATTCAAAGACCCAGGTTGCTCCTATTTTGTTTCTTCACCATCCCCTGGAGGCAGTGTCTTTGTCCACATGATCAAATCCAGGCCACAGACATAAGCTAGCTCAAGCTCATAGTAAGCGAAAAGAAACATGTTGGCAGCATGAGTACCAGGTGGGGAGTGGTGCACATCACTGCTACTGCCATTCCGTTGGATATAAAATTAATCTCATGGCCACATCTAAGTTGCAGGAGAGGTTGGGAAATGTACTGAGACTAGCCATTAATGTGCCACGCTAAAATACTGTTATTTCAGTATTTCAAGAGATATTTAGATTGACAGCTAGCAGTCTCTATCACAAGCATGTAAGTACTGAGAATTTTTATGAAAAACTTTCTTCTGGAAGGAATCATAAGAAGTTGTTAACAGATGTTATCTCTGGAGAGACAGATGGAAAGTGGAGGATGGAGACATTTTTTCCCCTTTAAAGGTGCCCTTTTCTGCTTCCTCCTTTCTATCATATACTTATAAATAATATATATGTATTACTTTTGTTTATCTTTTACATCAACAAGGGATGTCTGGATTGAGATTGGAGACATATTTAAGACATTTCCAGAAGGTATAAATAACAAGATTTGCAGGTCATTGTATTAAGTAATCAGAGAGAGGAAGTAGTCAAGAAAGATTTTCAAATTTATGATCAGGCATGAATGGTATTTGCATTAACTGCAAAGGGGAACACTGAACATTTTGGGAGGGAAGATAATGAGTTCCACTTTGTACATAATGAATTTGAGTTGGCTGTGAAATACTCACTTTGAGATGTTTAGTAAGCAGTTGGTTATTTAGGTCAGAAGCTCATGAGTGAGGAATGGCATAGAGGAAATATTTGGAGTGCCAGGAAACATAGGGTAATTTAAATCATGGGAATAGATGAGCTTGCTTAGCAAGAGAGTATGGAATGAGAAGAGAATAGGACCTGTGGAATGTCATGCCAACATTTAAGGGCAGTTAGTGGAAGATAAGTGGGAGACCTAAGAAGAGTGGCCAGACAGGTAGAAGAAAAAGCAGAAGAGTATGGTATCAGGGAAGGTGTGGGGAAAGAATATTTTTAAAAGGAAAAACTCGTCCAGACTTTCAAATTCCAAGATGTCAAGCAAAGTCAGGACTTAAAAATATCAGATCTAAAGAGAAGTTCATTAATAAACATAGGAAAACTGCTTCTATGGAGTAGAGGAAACTGATGCCAGGTTGGAATGAATTGAGAACTGTTTTGTTGTTGTTTTTATTTTGTTTTGTTTTTAAAATGGGGAAGATGTGAGCATATTTAAATATTGACATGAAGAATCTAATACAAAATAAAAGTAATTCTTTATAGAGTATAAAGGCAGGGTATATGTAAAGATACAAGTCCCTGAGAAAACAGAAGGCTTTAAAAGAGAAAAAGGAAGGGTTTAAAAGAGATTAGGGCTAAAAAAAAACTATACTTAAAAAGAAAAGCAGACAGAACCATAGGACAAATGGTAAAAGCAAAGCTATACAGACAAAATCACACAAAGAAGCATACACACTCACAAAAAGAGAAAAAGGAAAAAATATATATATATATCATTGCTCCCAAAGTCCACCTCCTTAATTTGGGATAATTCATTTTCTATTCATGTATTCCACAGATGCAGGGCACATCAAGTTGATTGTGGAGATTTAATCCGCTGCTCCTGAGGCTGCTGGGAGAGATTTCCCTTTGTCTTTGTTCGCACAGCTCCTGGGGCTCAGTTTTGGATTTGGCCCCGCCTCTGCGTCTAGGTCGCCTGAGGGCGTCTGTTCTTCGCTCAGACAGGACGGGGTTAAAGGAGCAGCTGATTCGGGGGCTCTGGCTCACTCAGGCCCGGGGGAGGGAGGGGCACGGAGTGCGGGGCGGGCCTGCGGCGGCAGAGGCCGGCGTGACTTTGCACCAGCCTGAGGCGCGCCGTGCGTTCTTCCGGGGAAGTGGTCCCTGAATCACGGGGCCCTGGCAGTGGCGGGCTGCACAGGCTCCCAGGAGGGCAGGTGTGGAGAGTGACCTGTGCTTGCACACAGGCTTCTTGGTGGCGGCAGCAGCATCCCTAGCGTCTCATGTCCGTCTCTGGGGTCCGTGCTGATAACCGCGCCTCGCGCCCGTCTCTGGAGCTCGTTTAGGCGGTGCTCTTAATCCCCTCTCCTCGCGCACCAGGAAACAATGGTCTCTTGCCTCTTCAGCAGGTGCAGACTTTTTCCCGGACTCCCTGCCAGCTAGCTGTGGTGCACTAGCCCCCTTCAGGCTGTGTTCACACAGCCAACCCCAGTCCTCTCCCTGGGATCCGACCTCCAAAGTCCGAGCCTCAGCTCCCAGCCCGCCCGCCCCGGCGGGTGAACAGACAAGCCGCTCAGGCTGGTGAGTGCTGGTCGGCACCGATCCTCTGTGCGGGAATCTCACCGCTTTGCCCTCTGCACCTCTGTTGCTGCGCTCTTCTCCGTGGCTCCGAAGCTCCCCCCCTGCCTAACCCCCCCACCCCGTCTCCTCCAGTGAAGGGTCTTCCTAGTGTGTGGAAACCTTTCCTCCTTCTCAGCTCCCTCCCAGTGGTGCAGGGCCCATCCCCATTTTGTCTGTTTTTTCTTTTTTTCTTTTGCCCTGCCCAGGTACGTGGGGAGTTTCTTGCCTTTTGGGAGGTATGAGGTCTTCTTCCAGCGTTCAGCAGGTGTTCTGTAGGAGTTGTTCCACGTGTAGATGTATTTCTGATGTATTTGTGGGGAGGAAGGGGAGCTCTACGGCTTACTCCTCCGCCATCTTGAAGGTCCCCCCAGTGGAACAGGATAGAGAGCCCAGAGATAAACCCACGCACATATGGTCACCTTTCTTTGATAAGGAGGCAAAAATATACAATAGAGAAAAGACAGCCTCTTCTATAAGTGGTGCTGGGAAAACTGGACAGCTACATGTAAATGAATGAAACTAGAACATTCCCTAACACCATACACAAAAATAAACTCAAAATGGATTAAAGACCTAAATGTAAGGCCAGACACTATACAACTCTTGGAGGAGAACATAGGCAGAACACTCTATGACATAAATCACAGCAAGATCCTTTTTGACCCACCTCCTAGAGAAATGGAAACAAAAGCAAAAATAAACAAATGGAACCTAACCAAATTTAAAATCTTTTGAACAGAAAAGGAAACCATAAACAAGATGAAAAGACAACCCTCAGAATGGGAGAAAATATTTGCAAACAAAGCAACTGACAAAGGATTAATCTCCAAAATATACAAATAGTTCATGCAGCTCAATATCAAAAAAACAAACAACCCAATCCAAAAATGGGCAGAAGACCTAAATAGACATTTCTCCAAAGAAGATATACAGATTGCCAACAAATACATGAAAGGATGCTCAACATCACTAATCATTAGAGAAATGCGAATCAAAACTACAGTGAGGTATCACCTCACACCAGTCAGAATGGCCATCATCAAAAAATCTACAAACAATAAATGCTGGAGAGGGTGTGGAGAAAAGGGAACCCTCTTGCACTGTTGGTGGGAATGTAAATTGATACAGCCACTATGGAGACCAGTATGGAGGTTCCTTAAAAAACTAAAAATAGAACTACCATACGACCCAGCAATCCCACTACTGGGCATATACCATGAGAAAACCATAACTCAAAAAGACTCATGTACCACAATATTCGTTGCAGCTCTATTTACAATAGCCAGGACATGGAAGCAACCTAAGTGCCCATTGACATATGAATAGATAAAGAAGATGTGGCACATATATACAATGGAATATTACTCAGCCATAAAAAGAAATGAAATTGAGTTATTTGTAGTGAGGTGGATGGACCTAGAGTCTGTCATACAGAGTGGAGTAAGTCAGAAAGAGAAAAAAAATACCATATGCTAACACATATATATGGAATCCAAAAAAAAAGAAAAAATGGTTCTCAAGAACCTAGGAGCAGGACAGGAATAAAGACTCAGATGGAGAGAATGGACTTGAGGATGCGGGGAGGGGGAAGGGTAAGCTGGGACAAAGTGAGAGTGGCATGGACATATATACACTACCAAATGTAAAATAGATAGCTAGTGGGAAGCAGCCGCATGGCACAGGGAGATCAGCTCGGTGCTTTGTGACCACCTAGAGTGGTGGGATAGGGAGGGTGCGAGGGAGACATAAGAGGGAGGAGATATGGGGATATATGTATACGTATAGCTGATTCACTTTGTTACACAGCAGAAACTAATACAACATTGTAAAGCCATTATACTCCAATAAAGATGCTAAAAGAAAATGTAGGACCAACAACAACAAAAAAAAGTGCAAACAATTAATTATATGACTTTTGAACTTAAAAAAAAAAAGAGAGATTAGCCTTAGAAAGAATGAGGAGCAGTTCTTCAGTTGTATTAGAAAGGAAAGGGTAGGTATATTTGTCATATTTAGTGACAGAAAATTTCTCGAGTTCCAGTCTAATAGCTGTTCTGATTCTCTGTGAAGCAGAATAGATCATGTCCTGAGAATAAAGGGAGAGACAGTGAAGCTGGAAGTTTGAGGACTGGGAAGATATGAAATAGTTATTATGGAACATGAGAGCGGAAGCTGAATAGAGAGAATGATAGAGATATTCTCTACCTAGTTTAATGATTTTCCTCCAGCAGCACCCAGCAGCCCTGAAGCAGGCATGGGACATGCAGACAGTAAGATTCCTTCACTTTTTCCAACACAGCGGTTTTGTCAGGTGGATGTAAAGGAAAATAGTGCAAGCGAGTTTCAAGGTTTTAGGTAGAGAACATGCAAAGTGATGGACCTAAGCTAGATTGAGAAAAGACAACACGATGGATAGGGAGAAAAATAGGAGAGAAAGTACACTGTGGAAACAGTGAAATTAATGTACAAGTGTGATGGGAGTGAATGAGCTAGCAACCTGGAAGGACAGGAGGTTGCAGTCAATGAGTGGAATGTGTGATTTGTGAGTTCAGAAGTAGAGCAGATTTAGGAGATAATAAGATGCAGAATGTGGCTACAAAAGTGACAGTTATGTAGCATTAGGAGGTTTTATGATGGTGAAGACATCCAATAACATAGAGACCAAGTTATTGGATGAATTATCCATTAGCATATTGTAATCCTCTAGGTCCCAAATTTGTAGACAATCGCACAATTTTGACTAAAAAGCAAAATGGTGAGCCAGATACCAAAGTGAATAAGGAGGCATGATCAGAAGGTAGATGGTATCTTGGGGAGGATTAGAGGATGGTACAACTACATAATATCAGCCTCAAGGAGCTTTATAGGTGTTTAACTGTGTTCCCTGGTCCTTTAGGTGCAAGATGTGGAAGTGAAGGGAGGAGATGTGACCAACTGATTTTCACAGAAAGTGATATAAAGTGAGGTAGCTTTGCATATACAGGGATAATTTGAGGCAGAAAACAACAGGATCCATACCTTCCTTGACCTTGAATAGGTCCAAGAAGTAGTCATGGAGTTTTGGGCAAAGACAAATATATTAGATGAATCAGAAGAAGAGCCAGATAGAATCTCTAAAAGATAATCTTTGCTGCTTATTGCATTGTATTTTTCTCTAGCTTATTGGGATACATTCTTTAAGTCTACTTGGGAAATCTATAGATGTTTGGATATGAACCAGAAGCCAGCACTGTGATATTTCTCAGTGCCATATGGATGTAGTAAAAGTGAAAAGAGTTACTGTAGGTGGCCTAGTTATTCTGATTGTATGATATGGAAAAATCAATATCTATTTGATGTACTCTGGCCATTGTTCCATGGACAATATACAGACTATATGAGTCTGCACATGGAGAACTTTGAAGAGAAGAATCTATCTACAAATTGTAATTCCTAGATTGTCAATCCATGGAGCTGGATTATCTCCTTCATGAACAAAGTGGCAGGCAATAAAAGTTTCCATCACCACCAGAATTGTGTTCTCATTCTGGAACAATGTAGATCTATTATAAAATTTGAATAATGGTTTTCTAATGGACTTTGGGTTGGGCATGGGAATAGTTTACCCATTGGGCTACTCAGGTGACATATCCTTATCTAGGGCCTGGACACACATCCTGTAGGTGGCAATATAATGAAGATATGGCCAGATGCAAGTCTAAGAAAAGTTCCCGAGGACTATGTTCAGAGTCAGGACTTGGTCTCAGCGAACCCTTGGGCTGCTTCTCGGAAAAGGCAAATGCCTAAAGACAGAGAATATCATCTATTTCTTCAGGCACCACCAGGGCAGCTATGAAATTTCAATGGACTTTGCTAGTTGTAGATACTTATCTGTTGTTTTCTCCTAATCCAGCCCAATAATTTCCAATTGCAGTTGTGGACTTGTACTGTAGATTCAGACTCAAGTTGCTTTAGGTTAAACTTTTTAGAAACTCAGAACAACAGGAAGATTAACATGAGAGTATTAGGTTGCGATTTCTGCCTACCTAATATAAACAGTTTTATAATGTTCATATCTTTGAAAAGGAGGGCCCGTTGTATTCTAGCACAATGTGAATTTATTTATTTTGATTAATTAATTCATGTATTTATTTATATATTTATTTGCCTTTCCAGAGTTATTCCAGGCCATGGTTATCAGACATTGTGGTCATGGGATGATTGGCCTATGCTCCAGGTTTTTGAGGGTTTTTTTTTTTCACATCTTTATTGGAGTATAAATGCTTTACAATGTTGTGTTAGTTCCTGCTGTACAGCAAAGTGAATCAGCTATATGTATACATATATCCCCATATCCCCTCCCTCTTGAGCCTCACTCCCACCCTCCCTATCCCATCCCTCTAGGTCGTCACAAAGCACCACGCCGATCTCCCCATGCTATGCAGCAGCTTCCCAGTAGCCATCCATTTTACATTTGGTAGTGTACATACGTCAGTGCTACTCTCTCACTTCATCCCAGCTTCCCCTTCACCCCTGTGCCCTCAGGTCTGTTCTCTACGTCTGCGCCTTTATTCCTGCCCTGCCACTAGGTTCATCAGTACCGCATTTTAAAATTCCATATATATGCGTTAACATATGGTATTTGTTTTTCTCTTTCTGACTTACTTCATTCTGTATGACAGATTCTAGGTCCATCCACCTCACTACAGATAACTCAATTTCGTTCCTTTCTATGGCTGAGTAATATTCCATTGTATATATGTGCCACATCTTCTTTATACAATCATCTGTTGATGGACATTTAGGTTGCTTGTTCCAGGTTTTAAAGGCAGTCTGTATAGTGAGTAGCTTTCTGCATAGGTACAAGAACAGAGGTCCCCCACCCCAGGGATTTTAGAACAGTATAAGCTCTGCTTTTGAGTTGGAGGCATCTGTTTCAGTGATAAAGAATTAAGGCAGTAAAAGTAGACTATGGTATTAGGTAAAGGTGACTGGTTCAATTCTTGGATTTCTTGATGGCTAGTATTCTGGCTGGGACCCAAACAAAATTCATTTCCTTCTTGAAATGGTTTGATTGTGGAACAGTGAAATTAGAGAACGATATATGATCTGCAAATAACAATAGGTATCTGTATATCCTTGATGTACTTGAAAGCTTGCCATTTGAGGGTATCAGATACCTTATTGGGTATCATCAAAAACTTCTGTTAAGGTACGACTCAGAAATTTGATATTCACATTTTTGAATATGTATTTCTAAGGTTTGGCCATTCTTCTAGATGGCCCAGAGTGGCCTAACCAGGGACCTAAATGCCTAATGTTTGTTTTTATAGCTTGCAACTAAACACTGAGTAAATAAGCAATCATGTTTAAATAACCACAATTAATGACCCTCTTCTCACTCAAAAATATATTTTCCCTATCTATCTTCTCTATCTTTCTTATTCAGATATTTTAAAATACGCTTCCCAATTCATATCTATTTTTGGGCCTCTTTTCCTAACTTACCTCTGGGCAATTGATGTAATAATTTTTAACTTCTCCCCTGTGCTCTGTACGATAGATTAAAACAACTTTGTAAAATCCCATTTACATTTATTTGCTTGTTTATATACTTATGTGTTTTTCATGTAGACCTCAAAATAATCCATGCAGCTGGATATTTGTGCCAATAGGCATTTCAGGATTTTGCAAATGTTTCAGAAAACTAATATATATCATTTATACATAGCTTTTTATATGTATGTGCCAATCAGGAAGCAATTAGTTATAAAACATTCTATAACATCCATTTTTAAAGGAAATTTTTGATACAAAATAAAATGAAAGAAGCTTTAAAACTCCCTCATATTTAAATTACAATACTTTAAAATTAATGGGAATTAGTTTCAGAAGAGAGTATTTCTGGGGGGAAAAAAGAGGGGGAAGATTACATCTCCAATTTAAGTACTTTTAAGTACTCCCTTAAGTCCATTTTTTAAATTAAATCGCCTTTATAAATTAACTAAAAATTGGTTAACCATATTATTTAAATAACATAAAATTTGAGACTTTTCTAACAAAATGTTTTCTGCTTTTTTGTAGAGGATCTCTGTCAAGAAGTCCTTATCAACGAGGATTAATGTGTTCTCGATGTAGCAGCTATGACAGATGCACAGATTTTCTATGCAGTAAGATAAAGAAAATAACTGAAACATGAAAAAAAATCCATAATGCATTGGATGACAAGAAAAAGAAGTGGTGAACACTAGTCTTTCATTGTCATGTTAATATTGTTCCTTTGTTCAGAATGGTATTGTTATATTATCAAAGGTGGTATCAAACAGTATCATCTTTAGATTTTTTTAAACTACACAACCTCTTCTGCCCTCTCTTACTATTATTCCTGCCCCTTAGTACATACTAGAATCTGAAAGAAGGAAAGAGAACTAACAGTTATGCCCTGAAAAAGCTTCTCAGTTAATTCCTGAAATAGCGGCCTGTTTGAGAGTGGCTGCTCGAAAGGATAGGATATTCCAAAACATTCAGAAAGAGGAAAGAAGTAAAATAGCAAATATTTAATAGCCTTTTATTTTCACTTTTCCCCTAAACATTAAAAAGATAAAAGTAGAAAATATGTTTTATTAAATTTTTCTTTTAGTTTTTCTAAACATGAGAGCGTATAATCCAAAAGTATAACTATAGCTGGAATATATGATGCTTAGAGGAATGTGGTAGGGGATAAAGTCAGACAGTGAGTAAGGGGCATATTAGGCTTTTATGTTAAAGAAACTAGTGAACAATTTCATTATAATGCCACTGCTGGAGTGACTCCACCGTAACGTTTCTTCCCTTGCTTCATTTGAATCAAGATGCAAAACCTTGCTCTCCCTCTTCACCTTTTCTTTCTCTTCCTGAAAATATCCAGACCTAAAGTCATTGGGTAGGTCAGAAAGAGGTAGGCATCCACACAGAGGGCATCCAGATGTGACATGTTAGAACCTAAGCAAGAAGACAAGGGATTCATACATGATGTGGTAGGCATGGGGAAAGAGCCTAAGTAGGGTGAGAACAGTGTCCACGTGGTATGGCCTGGTATGGGAAGTTAGAGCTCTCATGGAATGAGGTGAGTGTACCCGCATGAGGTCAGGCTTGGGGTATAAGATCAGGATAAAGGGATGTCCATGTGGGAGTGGCTCACTATGTGGTGTCAGAGTCCAAGCAAAGTGAGGATAGAATCCACATGGGGTGGGAAGGAGAAGCCTGACATGGCGTATCATTTAAAATAATGTCAAAGATCCACCAGAAGTTCAGTTCATCTCCACGGTGCCTGAGGAGTGATTTCTAAATTTTCCTCTAAGTGTACCATCATTGCAAGACAAAGCCCTGGTTGACATTGGGCTCTCTATGGGTGAGACTGCATTTATTCTCCCACTCTCCTTTCTAGTGGAATCTGGGAATGATTGTTTGACCTTCTCTGCCCAGGTGAGCAGAGGAAGGGAAATTTATTTCCTGAAAAGTATTATGATAGCATTGGGCTAGATAGCAAAAACAAGGAATACCAGGCTCTGTAGTTAACCTTGCCATCTAGGAAATGAAGAGCAACTGAAAGCTTCTGAAAATAAGAATTAAATGAATAAAGTGAGTAGATTCAGAAAATTAATTTTGAATAATCTTGGGGGGCAGTGGGGAGAAGAGAGATAAAAATAAGAGATGTTCTAACAGGACATTGCAAATTAACTATACTTCAGTTTTTTAAAAAGAGAGATGTAGAATTCTAGAATGTCGAAGATGGAACAATCTTTGAAAGGCAGGAGTGGAGTGGCTTATATAAGTTGTCAGGATTTAGAGACAGAATTAGTACTAGAATCCACACCTCTTCCTCCTGTACTTCTGTGCTCTCTCTGGTAGACCAGGAGGACTTTTACTAAAAGAAAATATGTTGTACTTTACAATTGGCTACTGGTTGAAGGGGAGACATCAAAGATGAGAGCATGGTGCCTGAAAACTAGGAGAATGATATTATTATTGTTCAGAAACATATATTCTAGAAAAAGAAGAAATTCTGTGTAACTTTATGAACTTTCTTTTTCTTTCTAGGTAATGCAGGTCGTGACCAAGCCATATGTATGTATTTTTGTCCTTTATTTCTTGAACGATTTTACTACTTTATGTGAAATCCAGCTTTCAATTACTTCTTTATTTACAGATTACCGATTTTGGTATCCAAGATGGGAAGTACCCCGGCCAATTGTGTGTGATCCACTGTGCATGCTTATTTTATTTCTCAGAATGCTGTGTTTTTCACTAAGTGCCGCAATTGTTTTGATAATACAGTCTCATTTTCCAAATATATTATTGGAAGAAGAGATAGTTTTTATCCCTGAGGTAACTGGGGCAGCAAAGGAGGAGGAAAAGGTAGAGAAAGAGGAGGAGGAGAAGGAGGAGGAGGAGGAGGAGGAGGGGGAAGGGGAGGAGGAGGAGGAGAAGGAGAAGGAGGAGGAGGAGGAGGGGGAAGAGGAGGAGGAGGAGGAGAAGGAGAAGGAGGAGGAGGAGAAGGGGGAGGAGGAGGAGGAGAAGGGGGAGGAGGAGAAGGAGGAGGAGGAGGAGGAGGAGGAGGGGGAGGAGGAGGAAGGGGAGGAGGAGGAGGGGGAGGAGGAGAAGGAGGAGGAGGAGGGGGAGGAGGAGGAGGAGGAGGGAGGAGGGGGAGGAGGGGGAGGAGGAGGAGGGGAGGAGGAGGAGGGGGAGGAGGAGGAGGGGGAGGGGGAGGGGGAGGAGGAGGAGGGGGAGGGGGAGGAGGAGGAGGGGGAGGGGGAGGAGGAGGAGGACAGGAAAAAAGAGGAAGAGGAAGAGGAAGAGGAAAAGGTGGAAGACGAGGTGAAGGGGTGAGATTTACCACTATCATAGGACAAAAATGTAATACAAAAAAGGCAAAAAAAATAAAATAATAAACACTGAAAAAAAACCCCACTGAGCTTTAACAAAAAAGAATATGCACAAACCACAACTGCAACACCTTTTATTTCCTTCTCTTCCCCATATTTATTCAACAAATTTAAATTTGAAAAACAAAGAAACAAACAAAAAACATGTATTTTATAGTAAGTACTGTGAGGCAAGTTCTTGGACACTAAGAACAAATAAAGATGCGATGACAGAAATACTAAAAAAAGATTTGACCAGTCTAATTAATCTTAAGATTTCACTATGTTATTCTGATAAAGAATGAAATTTCCACTTTCTAAACATGTTTCTATCTCTATGTTTTAAGTATTTTTAAATGGGTTAAAAAAATTCTTGAGTATTAAATAAGATTATACATGTAAGGTGCTTAGGACCATTCCAAGTTCAGGACAACCATTTGATAACTTTTGATTTTGTTGTTTTTATCATTCCTATCACAGTTGTTATTGGTGGTGATGATGGTGGTGATATTTTCCATGTGTTATCAAGGCTTCTAATGCCATTATTTATCTTTGTAGTATATGTGTTTTGGAATGGCTTAAGTGGTATTTGTACATGTTGTTAGGAGACAAATTTATTATTTCTACTTCATGTTCAATATTTCATTAAAGCCTTGCTGTAATTCTTTACTAGGCTATACAATTTGTTGACACCAAGGGCTAATAAATGTCAAAAGTTTAATTATTTGTGATTGAGCAATATGGCTGCTTCCAAATTTATGTTATAAAATAAAATAAAAATTTTTAAATAGTTATTTACTTATAGTTATTCAATATCTATAGTAAAAGTTCATAAATTAGTAATATAAATTAACTACTTACCACGTGTAGTACTAATAAATGAACTGAGTAAAAATGAGTAACATAAGCAAAATACATCAAATGGTATAAACTTGATGTTTATTAACTGTATTATATCAAAAGCCTGTTCTTAAATGGGACAACATGAGAATTATATAAAAAAGCAATGAACTATCCTCTTGTATTTGATAGTTTCTGGTTTTTTGTTTGTTTGTTTTCACTTGCTTTGTTTTGTTTTTCAAGAGCTCTGAGATAGATAGATATAGATATAGATATATAAAATTTCCATGAAGTCAGCCTCTTTTCTACCCAGCCTCCTGAGAAAAAGCCTGAGGTAGAGAAAAGGGGCTGGTTCTCTACAGTGATTTTATTTATTATTATTATCTTATATTTGTGTGTCATTCCATAGCTTCTGAAGTGCTTTCACATAATTATTTAATACTCAAAGCCACTCTGTGGAGTTGGTATTGCTTCCACTTTTAAACTGAGAAAACTGATTTTGCATTTGCAAAGTGGTTCAATCTAGGACTGAGAACAAATTACTTTCTGAACATTCTGATGCATTTATAAGCATAAATTCCTCACCATACCATGTTCTATTCCCACTGCGACAAACCTTGCTCTGTATCTATAATCTGATTCCTACTCCTCTACGTCTACTCTTCGCCATGTTCTCGGTGATTTCATGGAATATGATTGCTACAGGCCAGTGGTTCTTAACTGGGGGCAATTTTGCCACCTCTCCACCAATGACATATGGCAGTGTTTGGGAACATTTTTGATTGCCACAACCAGGAAGGTGCTGCTGTTGTCTAGTGGGTAGAGGTCAGAAATGCTGCTAAACATCCTGAAGTACACAGGACAAGCCCTCACAACAAAGAATGATCTGGTCCAAAATGCCAATAGTGTCACTTTGTTTTTGTGATTCTGTCTCCCCAGTTTGGGTGATGGTCCACTGACCGCAGCTGGGCCCAGTCATGGTGTTTGGTTTGGGGATCCAGACAGACATTCGAGGCATGTCCTCCTTGGTGGCTAAAATTTTAATATGTGAAGCTCTGAGGCTATGTAGCATACCACATGGAAAGAAAGAATGAAGTCCAAACACAGAGAGAAGCAGTGAAAGACTGTTTGTTGTCTCTGACACCTAGTTTCATCCCAACGTTTCACATGAACTGTTTTGTTTTTTCAGAATATATCCTAATTCTATCCAGTAAGTGTACCTCTTATGTTATTTTGAATTCAATTCCTCTGATTCAACTGAAGGACATTCATACTACAAATTTATTTTAATTAAAATTTTCATTATTCTGAAACAGCATGAACAAAAACTCAATTTATAGATGTTCTTCATATCATCATGTGGTCAAAGGAACAGTTTCTTCTTAAGTTTTATTTCCCAAATCTTTGTTTTTGGTATCATCTCTAGCTCTCCTAGAACCACACACCCTATGTGCTTAGAATACTTGTTTTTATCCTTATTACATGAGTCACAGGTGGATTCCTTCAGCTAGATCAAGGGATTATTTGTATGAATCCCAGAGGTGTCTGGGAAAGTTCTTCCATGGCTCTGAGTTCAGGAATGTACTTTAACCAGGATATGCTAGCATAGATAGGCTGGGGTGATAGATGAGCATTTGCTTAATTCCTTAAAGTACTGTGTATTCTATTCTGCATTGTATAACTGAGAATATAGAAATGCTCCTAGCCCTGGTAAGGTAATCTCCAGAAAGTGTCTATACTACATTATGTGCAGGTTCGCCCCAGTATATGACTAGGCCAGAAGAAGACAGTTATGCTTCTAGGCCTTCAGTCATTTACATTTTAACCTCTGCAACCATACATCTGCTGATGAGGTGTAGTACTAGGAAGTTTGCACTCTTTGGTGCTGGAGAATGTTGCTACTGTCTGCCGTATATCCTGACATCCTTTTGTGTCCTTTACATGAGTAAAAACTGTTTGATGTTCTCAAGTGTTTGTGCCTTGTTTATCCATCAATACATTTACCTTGTTATTGTAGCAGTTGTGCAGAATGGAAATGACACAAAGACTCCATATCCAATATGGATAAATCTCTGTAGGGAAAACTTTTGGATAATAAAGGGGACAGAGATGATACCATGTGGTACCATGTTGGTTTTCTATTTGCCTTTGATTTAGCTAAGGGCTGGAAAAAATAGTGTGAAAGAATCAGTATACTTTGTCAATAAATATTGACAAAATGTTAGTGATCCAATGCTATCTTGAGTCCTCCATTTAAATGGTCAAAGATCATGTTTGTTATTCCTTAAAACCAGATAAAAGTGAAGATAGTTGGTTTTGCTATAGGTTCCTCAGTTTCCCTTAGCAATGGACTACAGTGCTGTGTGGTAATAGACACTACACAAAGGGAGTCTGGGGAAGAGGAGAACGTTTACAAGGAACAACACACAGCAATGGGGGGAGGAACTACAGTCACAGGGCTTGATGACTCTAGAGGTGGTAGGACCTGCAATTATTTATTATAACCATGAACTCTCTTCTAGATCATTCAACACAATGTTGCCGGGAAACCAGGTTAGTCAGCTGCAGGGGACTGGGATGGAGTGAGGGGGCACTGGACAGTACCTTTCTTTGCCTTCCTTAGCAGAAATTCAACAGTTTTGTCTTGAAAGAGGAAATTGCCAAAAGCACATGCCCACTTAAATTCAAAGTACCACCTGAGTGAAGGAAATATGATTATGGGCACCTAAAAATATCTAAAATCTAGGACTTCCCTGGCGGTCCAGTGGTTAAGATGCTACACTCCCAATGCAGGGGGCATGCGTTCAATCCCTGGTCAGGGAACTAAGATCCCGCATGCCGCACAACACGGCCAAAATGCTAATAATAAAATAAAAATATTTAAAATCTGAGGAGTACTAATGATATTCCCCTCATTAAAGAGACTTTATAGACCTTATCATTAGAGGAAACTATAATCACTAACCTTCTGACTCACTCAAGTTGGGACAGTGTAGTGTGGTGACAAACCTGTACAATGAAAATAAATGAAAAAAACTAGCCAGCTATAACTTATAGTTTAAAGGAGCCCAAAGCCTGAAGAGCACAAAGTCACCCAATGGGTCCTTGGGAGTGAGGGTAATAGGGCCGCTCTAGCTTCCACCCCCTGATTCCTGGTCCCACGTAGTCTTCCTATTGGCAGCATATCCTTGCAGAATATTGCCTCTAACCTGGCATGTTAGCTGCACCTTCAAAAGACCATCCCAATGCTTTATCAGGCCAGAAGTTTTTGCATGGAGTGATATGTCAAATAATCAGTGGATTCCATAGTCAGTGTCCCCCTCCTGAAAATCCTCCATTGTGAAGTGAGACCTCTGATGGGATGCTAGCTTGTGTGGTATTCTCTTCCTGTGGATCAGGCACTCTGGAAGTCCACACATGGTGGCACTGGCTAAGACTCTGAGAGCAGGAAAGTCAAACCCATACCCAGAAAAAATGTCAGAATGGGTGTCTGTTCCAATGAGAATGAACCACTGGCTTTTCCAGAATGGAAGGAATCCAATGTAGTCAACTTGCCACCAAGTGCCAATTGGTCTCAAACAATAGTGCCATGATGGGGACACAACATTCATCTCCACTGTTGGTAGATCATACGTAGAGAGATACCTAGGTCAGCATTGATAAGTGAAAGTCCGTGCATTTGAACCAATGTGTGGCATACATGCCTTTTATTTGTCCATCGTGCTAATTCTGGGTGCACAATAAACAAAGCCTGGCTAATGTCAACTGATTGAGCCAATTTGTCTACTTGGTTATTCAATGCCTCTGGTGGGCATTAACCTGTAAAAAGTCTCACACACCATTCCCACTCCACTCCCATATCTCCATTCACATTCCTTTGCCCCAGACCCTCTTATTTCTGATCTTTCAATCCTTTTTCTTCTAAACCCCTAACCTCTGGTCAGGCATTTTCTACTGTCCATGTATCCATATTAATTCCCATCTCAGGCCACTCATGTTTCCATACAAAGTGGTGACCAGGTAAACCACTCAGAACTCCACCTTCAAGATCTTCCCTTACCACTGTCTTTCAAGGCCACCCCTGAGTATGGCTGTAACGTAGCCATTGTACATTTTCAGCTTGCACTCACGTGCCAAGTCAACCAATTGATAAGCTAAGATTTGGCTTTTTTCCTTACCTTTACCTAGAGATACAAGACCCCCCCACTCAATATAGTCATAGGTGTGAGTTGAGAGAGGGGTTTTGGTGTAACTGTGGTGAGTGAAATGGACGTCTAAGTTGCCCGCTCATGTAGCTTATTCATGTCCTCTGGTCCTGCTTGGATCAGTAACAGAGCTTTCATGGATTTCTGGATACAGTACTTGTCTCAGAGTACCATATAACACAGATCCTAGGGCAAGGACCATACATCAATAGTGAGGAGAGAGAAGGATGCAGTGGTGAAAGAGTAAAAGGTGTTAGACTAACAAATCAGTAACAAATTCTATTATGAGGAATACCAGAGTCTATGGATGGTATGAGTGAGTAGGTAACTCTACTGCTGCATTAGGAGAGAGTAAGGAAGGGTTCATTGAATGGAAACCTTGGAGTAGTCAAAGCTGAAAGACACAGGAAAGTCTTAACAATACAGACTTCCTTGGGGCACAATAGGAAATTGTACTTCTGGCTGAAAGCAGGGAAAGTGCTACAGGAAAGAACATTGGGCTTTGAGACCAAACCATCCTTGATCCAGCTACTCACCATTTTCCCTTTGAAGTACAATCATAGACATTCTACAGAGCACACTCAAGACTACAGTTGACCCGTGTATAACACAGGTTTGAACTGCCCTGGTCCACGTATCTGTGGATATTTTTCAGTAATAAATAATACAGTACTACATGGTCCATGTTTGGTTGAATCCACTGATGCAGAGCCATGGATACACATGGCTGACTATAAATTATACATGGATTAACCCCCATGTTGTCATGTAAGCTACTAATGAGGGACTCCAATAATTTTAAGATCAAAGATTCCAAGAAGAACCTGGGCATTGTCAGAAAAGCATTTAAATAACAACAACAAAAAAAAACACAAGCAGCTCATCAAAGCGAATTGATTAAATAGAAATGATATATTCAGAAACCCCTTCTGAGATAGCTAGATGAGATGGATAGATAGATAGATAGATAGATAGTGATAGACAGATATATTTATGTATACATATAATGACTCAGTCAATGACCAGTGATCTAACCACTTGTTTTGGCAAGTGGGATACAGGGAACCAGACTTTAAAATAACCTCATTTGGATGCTGGACTTAAAAAGAAAAAGCCATGAGCTTTATCTAAAACTACAGATTAGTCATGTTGATGCCCATCAGTCACATTCAGAGGAGAAGTCTGCTCGTGATTGAGATAAGATATATATGTTCGTGTAAGCTTTGGCAGTGTTAGTTTCCTGAGATGGGTGTGCTCAAGGCTGTAAGCTATGTTTCAATGGACACATCTCCAGAAATTGCTCTTCTTCCTTGGGATTGTCCAGCTTCTAAACAGCCAAAGACATGTTTATATTTCAGTCAGTAAACAGGTCCCAAGGTTACATGGTTTATCACCCATGGGAGCAACAAGTTATGAGTAGGTTTTCTCTGGTATTTTTGGTTTTGACTTTGTGACTGAGGCCTTGACAAAGACAAAAAAGGCTAAAAGACAAGACTATCCACAAATACAGACCCAAACTTAGATATCATCAGATCAGGAAGTAGCATTTTATAGCACAAACAGTATAAGAAAGGAAGGACAGGGAGTTTCCTGGTGGCCTAGTGGCTAGGATTTGGCACTTTCACTGCAGAGGCCCAGGTTTTCCCTGGTCAGAAAACTATCCCACATGCTGCATGACATGGCCAAAAATATAAAAAGAAAAAAAAAAAAAAAGAGGAAGGAAGGACAAGGAAATACAATGGTGAAGTAATCCTCTCAACAATTCATATCAAACACAAAGCGGAGGAATAAGTAAAAATTTACATGGGCACTTTAAGCAATTACTAGCCAAAATAGGAGGAGTGATAGAGCAATAAGTAATGTTCCAGATTAAAAGAATGTGTTTCAATTCACGTTGAAGGATGATAAAGGTAGATCACCAGTTGAATTGTTTCTAAGAGTTGGAGTTGACAATGAGGGGATAGAGATGAAAGATGTAACTCATAATTACCCAGGTAAGTTTTTAGGCAATTGTTATTACAGTCATTATATTAAGAGCAGAGATTCAGTTATATGTCTCCAAGATAGAAACATTAGAATTCCAGTAATCTGTGACTTGTTATACAAATGTGACTACTAGGATTTCATTAATAAGAGTAATAGGCTGGATCAGCCCTGTCTCTCATAACTAAGGCAGATATCATGCTCACAGAGTCTCCCTACCTAGGGGAAGGGAAACTCCATGGAGTTTGGAACATAGGTTGGAATGAAGAGAGGAGAGAGTTTGGTCATACCATATTTGCTGTTCACCATTTGGAGTATTTCTCAAATATATCTCCTCCAATAGGGCAAAGGAAAGATGCAGATAGAGAATCAGGCAACAGTAAATTGGCATTTTAAAGAAGTAGAGAAGAAGAGAATGTGCCCTAAGCATTCTTACTCTGTATGTCCGCAACCCCTAAGGAAGGATCTTGAGAGAAGACTCCAGCACTGATTCAATAACTCTGAGTCTATTGCTATGGACTTGGACAAAAGGCAATCCCTGTATGGGCAATAATGAGTGAACACTGTGAATGTGTCAATTCCTAGTGCAATAGTGTAATTTGGAAATAGAAGTGGGAATAACAGGTTATTTAATCAGTGTTGAGATTTTTCCCCTAAGAACCCAGGGGGAAAATTCCCTGACAAAATAGCCAGCCAGACCATGAACAGAAATGCAAAGCAGATACCATGTTTTAGAATCCATCAAGGTATTGAAATGTATGCCCAAGTTCCTAAATATAATGGCGAGGATTAGAAAGTGGCTTACATTATATAAATGACTACATTTTGTGCATAAAGCAAAATAACATTGCTTTTGTAGATGGTTTCTAAATCCTATATAAAAAGTATAGTCTTGGCATAACATGGTGCAATGATAATTGGTTTAGAGGCCATGAATCAGAATAAAAAAGAAAACTTATTTTTTATGAATCAGAGATATAATAAAGAAAAAAACAGTAAAATGGGAGCCCATGAAGAGTTTCTGTTTCTGGATCTTGGTCAAGAGTTAGAACTGCAGAAGCTTTGTGAACATGGACAATCTAAACTTAGAAAGTTTTCAGACAGCAGGGTTATGGACAGCTAACCCCTTTAGATAGTCGGAAGAACTATTGATAATACCAGGAGATCAAATGTCCATAGTTGGGGACAATGGCTGGGGATTCTGGGATCACAATTTAAGGGAGAACAAATCCTGACTCACTTTGGGTCAACAGTGACATAGCAGGCCATTAGTGGACCTTGTAAAGTGAGATATACCCCAAGAGAACGGTTCTCAGGCCCATCCTATTTTCCCACTGGTGAGACTAGGCTTACTGCCTGATAATGCCCCTATTGGGAGACAAGTCTCAATGTACCACGTGTTCCTGTCTCATATTAATAAGATATATCTAAATACTTTTTAATGGCTGCAAAAATGTCTACTACGTGAATGCTCTCTACATCACCTGCCTCCTTTTATTGGATGTTTGTGTTCTTTCTAACACATTACACGAACAACAGAGGCTATTGATTTCCCTGCTCCAAAGGAGATTCCCTACTACTTGAGTTCAGTTCTAACTTGATGGGGACATGGGAGAAATTTCTTCCTTTATGCCTCATCTCCACATAAGTCCTGTAAAGAGGGGATAACAAAGTCCAGGACTGTTCAATTGTAAGTTTTCTACAAGTGATCAGTTGATAGGAAAAGAGAGCAGGGACAACGGGTCCTAAGTCCCTTCTGCTTTGCTCACTGATCTCCTCCAGATCTTCGCTTAACTGTTTTGTTTTGAGTTGGCACCCTGGCTGTTCCCCTCTCTAACCCAGGGCTTATATCTAGGGCTGACTTAGTCAGTAGGCACAGTAGGCAAGGGCCTAGGGCCAATTACACTTTCAGGGACCCATGAAAATATTTTAATTTTAATTTATTTTAAAATCAGAAGAAAATTGATATGATAATAATAATAAACATATAATGACACATCCAGCCTAGATTATATTCACCTTTATACCAACACAGTTATAAAATATAATTTTCAATATTTTTTATGACGGAGGGCCTACGAAGGTAAAAAAGCCTAGGGACCAGCCCTGCTTAGATCTAGCACTGAGGTTGGTAATTTCTTTGAGTCTTTGGTGTGAGTTTGGGACGTAAAATTATCCCTTGAGATAGATGTGAGAGAAAATACGGAGAAACAATTAGATTAATATTTTGAGATCAAGCCCTGCCACAAGCACACATATCTGAGCACTTGTCCAATTATTTCCTTGGGATAAATTAACTGGGATATCGAGACATACAAATGCTGAAGATATTTGATTTGTTTTACCACAGTAACGGTTCACAAAATGTTAACAACTTATACTCCTATAATTAGTGGCTGAGATTACCTGTTTTCCACCTCTTGTCCAATGTAGAATGCTATCATTGTTTTTACTGTCTGTAAATCTGATTGATTACAAATGCTATCTTCATATTTTAATTTATTTTTTTAATACTACTGAGGTAGTATTTTTTTTTTCCCTTAGGCTTATTGACCATTTCAGTTTTTCTATTGTTTGTCTGGATTTCTTACCCAGTCCTCAGTTGGAGCGTTTATCGTTTTCTTATTGATAAATAAGACTATATTTAAGGATGATAACCATGCTATATCACGTGGGTAGCAATATCTGTCTACAGTTTGTTACTTGTCTTTATATTTGTCTATGGTGCTGTTTTAAATCTCACTGTCAATAACCCCAGGCCTATATTCTTATATCTCACAAAGAAAGAGGGGCAATCTGCCTTACCAGCTCCAGCCCAAAACTCAAGAAGTACTGATTGGCTTAGCTTGGACCATGTTCTCATTCCTGAACCAATCACCATACCCAGAGAATGCAGAGAGAGACCAAGCAAGACTCTGATTGGCCCAATCTAGGCTCTGTGCATATTCCAGTACATGGAGATGGAGGAACAGGGCATCATGATAGACAGCCAAACCCTGGCTACACAGAGGTAATAGATGGGAGGGTTCTGTATGCAGAAACCAGAAACACCATAGCTACTACAGTTAATTGCAGCAATGTGCCACTGCAGTTTTTGCCAAATTGATTGTTGCTTTGAAATCACTTCTTGAATAGTCAGTTAATCCCCAGATACGTTAGGCACATACCGAGACCAAAACAAATTTGCACTGCAATTCTGGCCAAAAACAATTTTGAATTCGAAATTTCTGCAGTTGAAAATGCTGAATTTAAAAAGTTAAACAGACTTCTTTACTAGATACTACAAGAATTCTCAGAGATTTTGATAGGCTAAATGTGAATTAGGAATCTCTAAAGTGTGTGTAGAAGTAGAAAATAACACAACATTGTAAAGCAACTATACTCCAATAAAAATTTTTAAAAAATAACACCTATCATAAAAAAATAAAAATAAATAAAGTGTGTTTAGAATATGAAGAGCTTTTCACCCTTCTTATCATTAAGTACTTTCTCACATATCTGGTCTGTTTTCAAGAGAATATAGTTTGATAAAATGCTACCATATATTAAATTCTTATAAACACTTGCATTTATTTTTGAATTTTTTATTTTATTCCACTGATATGTCTAGTTAGGTTGATGGTAAGAAATGGATTATACTGAGGTGATGGTTAATTGTATGTGTCAACTTCACTGGGCTAAGGGATGCCCAGATAGCAGGTGAAACATTATTTCTGGGTATGTCTTTGAGGGTATGTCCAGAAGATATGAGCATTTGAATCAGTAGACTGAGTAAAAAAGATCCCGTCACCAATGTGGGTGAGCATTATCCAATTTGCTGAGGGCTCCAATAGAACAAAATGTTAGAGGAAAGGTAAATTAGCTTTCTGCTTGAGCGGGGTCTTCCATCCTCTCCCTCCCTCAGACATCAACACTCCAGGTGCTTAGGCCTTCAGACTCAGATTCGGACTTAATACCATTGGGTCCCCTAGTTCTCAGGCCTTCAGGTTTGAACTAAGACTGTATTGCCAGCTTTCCTTGGTCTCCAGCTTGCGGATGGCAAATCATGAGACTTCTCAACCTCTGTAATCATATAAGCCTATCCCTCATAATGGATCCCTTTCTACATATCTATATATGTCCTGTTGGTTGTGTTTCTCTGGAGAAGCATAATACAACTGAGATGCTGTTAACCAAGAGACCTAGTAGTATCATGGCTATCTCACTTCCCTCCATTCCTCAACACACACTCTCTAGCTGAGTGAGAATTATGGAAGGCAATGTAACTCTTTACTGTTAGCAAAGATTTTGTCCCCAAGCTCCCACTGAAGAACCATAGTGAGCTTGATTAAGCTATGTCCAACTATGGCCTGTGCACTGTCTCTCCCCAATACCTATCCCTGGATCTCAGGATTTAGCATTGAGTAGAACTGAAAGCCATACCAGAGGAAACAGAGCAAATGAATTAAGTACATGTGTATCCCAGGCATATCTTAAGTGAGTAAAGACAGAAGTACTACAGACTCCAGAAGGAGATGTGCCCAAGCATGGAAGAAAAATAGTGAAGAGATCACACCCATGTTTATTATTAATTTTTTTTCCTTTGAATGCTCCATTCCAAATAACATGGCCCAGCCAGTGCAATGACACATGACTAATGAAGTTTATTTTTTTCTAATTTTTATTGGAGTATAGTTGCTTTACAATGTTGTATTAATTTCTACTGTACAGCAAAGTGAATCAGCTATACATATACATATATCCCCTCTTTTTTGGATTTCCTTCCCATTTAGATCACCACAGAGCATTGAGTAGAGTTCCCTGTGCTACATAGTAGGTTCTCATTGGTTATCTATTTTATACATGGTATCAATAGTGTATATATGTGAATCCCAATCTCCCAATTTACCCCATCCCCCTTTCCCCCTTGGTATTCATATGTTTGTTCTCTATGTCAGTGTCTCTATTTCTGCTTTGTAAATGAGATCATCTATACCAATTTTTTCAGATTCCACATATATACATTAATATACAATATTTGTTTTCCTCTTTCCTACTTACTCCAGTATGACAATATTACTCAGTATGACAATCTCTAGGTCCATCCATGTCTCTACAAATGACCTACTTTTGTTCCTTTTTATGGCCGAGTAATATTCCATTGTATATATGTACCACATCTTCTTTATCCATTCTTCTGTTAATGGACATTTAGGTTGTTTCCATGTCCTGGCTATTGTAAATAGTGCTGCAATGAACATTGGGGTGCATGTGTCTTTTTGAATTATGGTTTTCTTTGGGTATATGCCCAGTAGTGGTATTGCTGGGTCACATGTTATTTCTATTTTTAGTTTTTTAAGGCACCTCCATACTGTTATCCATAGTGGCTGTATCAATTGACATTCCCACCAACAGTGTAAGAAGGTTCCCTTTTCTCCACATCCTCTCCAACATTTATTGTTTGTAGATTTTTTGATGATGGCCATTCTGACTGGTGTGAGGTGATACTTCATTGTAGTCTTGATTTACATTTCTCCGATAATTAGTGATGTTGAGCATCTTCTTCATGTTGTTTGTTGGCCATCTGTATGTCTTCTTTGGAGAAATGTCTGTTTAGGTCTTCTGCCCATTTTTTGATGGGGTTGTTTGTTTTTTAAATTTTTTTAACACCTTTATTGGAGTATAATTGCTTTACAATGGTGTGTTAGTTTCTGCTTTATAACAAAGTGAACCAGATATACATACACATATATCCCCATATCTCCTCCCTCTTGCATCTCCCTCCCACCCTCCCTATCCCACCACTCTAAGTGGTCGCAAGGCACTGAGGTGATCACCCTGTGCCATGCGGCTGCTTCCCACTAGCTATCTATTTTACATTTGGTAGTGTATATAAGTCCATGCCACTCTCTCACTTTGTCCCAGCTTACCCCTCCCCCTCCCCATGTCCTCAAGTCCATTCTCTATGTCTACGTCTTTATTCCTGTCCTGGCCCTAGGTTCTTCATAAACTTTCTTTTTTTAGATTCCATATATGTGTGTTAGCATATGGTATTTGTTTTTCTCTTTCTGACTTACTTCACTCTGTATGACAGACTCTAGGTCCATCCACCTCACTACAAATAACTCAATCTTGTTTCTTTTTATGGCTGAGTAATATTCCATTGTATATATGTGCCACATCTTCTTTATCCATTCATCTGTCGATGGACACTTAGGTTGCTTCCATGTCCTGGCTATTGTAAATAGAGCTGCAATGAACATTGTGGTACATGACTCTTTTTGAATTATGGTTTCTCAGGGTATATGCCCAGTAGTGGGATTGCTGGGTCATATGGTATTTCTATTTTTAGTTTTTTAAGGAACCTCCATACTGTTCTCCATAGTGGCTGTATCAATTTACATCCCCACCAACAGTGCAAGAGGGTTGCGTTTTCTTCTCACCCTCTCCAGCATTTATTTTTTGTAGATTTTTTGATGATGGCCATTCTGACCAGTGTGAGGTGATAGCTCATTGTAGTTTTGATTTGCATTTCTCTAATGATTAGTGATGTTGAGCATTCTTTCATGTGTTTGTTGGCCATCTGTATGTCTTCTTTGGAGAAATGTCTATTTAGGTCTTCTGCCCATTTTTTTATTGGGTTGTTTGTTTTTTTGATATTGAGCTGCATGAGCTGTTTGTATATTTTGGAAATTAGTCCTTTGTCAGTTGCTTCATTTGCAAACAGTTGGAGAGATATACCATGTTCTTGGATTGGAAGAATCAATATTGTGAAAATGACTATACTACCCAAAGCAATCTACAGATTCAATGCAATCCCTATCAAATTACCAATGGTATTTCTCACAGAACTAGAACAAAAACTTTTACAATTTGTATGGAAACACAAAAGACCTCAAATGGCAAAAGCAATCTTGAGAAAAAAAAAAAAACAGAGCTGGAGGAATCAGGCTTCCTGACTTCAGACTATACTACAAAGGTACAGTAGTCAAGATAGTATGGTACTGGCACAATAACAGAAATATAACCAATGGTACAGGATAGAAAGCCCAGAGATAAACCCACACACTTATGGTCACCTAATCTATGACAAAGGAGGCCAGAATATATGATAGAGCAAAGACAGCCTCTTCAACAAGTGGTGCTGGGAAAACTGGACAGCTACATGTAAAAGAATGAAATTAGAACATTCCCTAAAACCATACACAAAAATAAACTCAAAAGGATTAAAAACCTAAATGTAAGGCCAGACACTATAAAACTCTTAGAGGAAAACTTAGGCAGAACACTGTTTGACATAAATAGCAGCAAGATCTTTTTTGACCCACCTCCTACAGTAATGAGAATAAAAATGAAAATAAACAAATGAGACCTAATTAAACTTAAAAGCTATTGCACAGTAAAGGAAACCATAAACAAGATGAAAAGACAGCCCTCAGAATGGGAGAAAATATTTGCAAATGATTAATAAAGTTTAATAGTCCTGCTTGGGGTGAAGTAAAAGGACTAGAATGAATTTGAGAAGTTTGAGGCCAATTTGTTCATTCTTACACTGGTAAGATTCTTCTTATTATTATTATAGTAATCTAATACATTTTCTCATCTTTCTCAGAGGAATTTCTCCTTATCCTTTCCTTTTTCAAAATTTTTTTGCTATTCCCAATCTTCTGAATTGGGATTATTTTGTCAAATCATTAGTATCTTTCATTGGGATTATTATAATTGTGATTGTATTCAATTTATATTATACATTAGTGAAACTGACACTTCTCAATGTAGTTTTCCAATTCAAGATATTAGTTCCATATTTATTTAATGTATTTCTGTACTGTCACTCATTTCTTACTTTCCTCTAAGGGACACTATTTTTGTTCTGTCTCTTGGCTCCTCTTCTTCCACTCTTTTTTCTATTTCTTCTCTGAGGCCTTCTTTCCCACATTCCTTGCTTTTTCCTCAACTCCTGCTGTCATGATACATTACTGTATTATAACCAGGTAATATGTGTATGTATATATTTGAGTCCAGCTTAATAGTTTTATAATTTATGCATAATTATTAGGACTTAAATAAAGGTTAATGGTCTAATTTAATAGTTCATTTAATGTCAAAGGGACTTTTGCATAAACATTCTGTACCTATTTTAATGCTAAATTTATTATTTATATTCTAATAAAAATTATGAACATTAATTTTATTAAACATGTATTAAATATTTACCTCTCCTTAAAAAATAGATTATAATTGCAGCTTTAGAATGAGGTGTTCTATTGAACTATTTATATAACTTAAAAGCAAGACAAAAATAGTATTTTTATAAATATAATAACTTAAAAACTGTCCTATTCTAAAATCTCAGTACTCTGTGTTTATTTATTTCTTTACTATTTCTACTTCTGATTCCCTTAGAGGGGTATAATCATGTTTATGTTGCTACCCTCCCAGGATGACACCCAAGAAAACTTTCATCTAAGCAGGTTCTATCTTATTATTGTCCTCTCAAGTTCTGGAACTCAAGAATTAACATCCGGTCTTCCCTGGTGGCGCAGTGGTTAAGAATCTGCCTGCCAATGCAGGGGACACAGGTTTGAGCCCTGGTCCGGGAAGATCCCACATGCCACGGAGCAACTAAGCCCGTGCACCACAACTACTGAGCCTGCACTCTAGAGCCTGTGAGCCACAACTACTGAGCCTGTGTGCCACAACTACTGAAGCCCACGTGCCTAGAGCCCATGCTCCACAAGAGAAGCCACCGCAATGAGAAGCCCGCGCACCACAAAGAAGAGTAACCCCTGCTCGCCGCAACTAGAGAAAAGCCTGAGCGCGGCGACGAAGACCCAATGCAGCCAAAAATAAAGAAATAAATTTTTTAAAAAATAAAAAAGAATTAACATCCCTCAAATCTGGGTTGAATGCTATGTTAGTTTCCTAGGGCTAGGGTAACAACCTACCACAAATTGGGTGGCTTAAAACAAGAGAAATTTATTCTCTCACATTTTTGGAGGTCAGAAGTTCAAAATTAAGGTGTAGGTTGGGCTGTCCTCCCATTGAAGCCTCAAAGAGATTAAGCTTCCTTCCCTCTCCCAGCTGCTAGTAGCCCAAGGCATTCCTTACCTTGTGACAGCATGATTCCAGTCTCTGCCTCCGTCTTCACATGGTCTTCTCTCTCTTTGCCTCTGTGTCTTCACATGGAATTCTCTTCTCTGTATCTCTTCTCCACTTCTTATAAGGACATTAGTCGTATTGGATTACAGTCCATCCTAACAACCTCATCTTAACTTGATTACATCTGTAAGGACCCCATTTCTAAATGTCATTCTGAGGTTCATGGGGTTAGGGTTTCCACATATCTTCTGAAGGGGCTCAATGCAATCCATAATGGGTGCCTTGACTGGGGATGCTGATATCTCTCTGAATAACTTCTGTTAAAGTAGTTTTATCTTTCAGCCTCCTACACAAAGCAGAAACTAGCTATCTCCATCGTATCCCCAGTCTGATATAGGCACCATCCCTTCCTTTCTTTTTCTTCTTCATACTTAGAATGTGGATGTGAAGCTGTAGATGGAGCACCTGTCTTGTGACCATGAGATAAGAAGCATGAGTGGAAAAGCCACATGCTAAAGATGATTAAGCAGAAAAATAGGAAGAGATAGAAACATTGACATCATGTTGCCACTGCACCAGCCCTGGACTCCCCACCTTTGGACTTAACTATTATTTTAGAAAAAGTATAGCCCATTGTAGTTAAGCCACGGTAGATGAGTTTTTGTGCAACCCTCCCCCACTTCAAAAACAACCTCAAAACAAAACCGCTGTGTTAATGGCCTGCTTCCCCTGGCCTAATTGCTCATGCAAGCTTAATGAAGTCAATCATGTTTATCAGTGATTTAGTACTGGCACATCTTAGCAGCTCAACACAAGCAGCTGGCATCTTACTTTAAATAACAAATAGTATATGTTTTAGTTCTGGTTTTTGTTTTCTTTCTGTTTTAAATCAAAGTGTGACCTTCTCCATTTCCACACCTATTTGCAAAGTTGTCAGTTACAGTCTCATCGGTGACAGGTGTGTGCCTCACAAAAGGACTATCATCAAATGACCTCAGACCCTGCACACTGACAAATTTCCTGTCTTGGTTTCTGATTTGACCGGCTAAATTTCACAATCCTTTCTTTCGGCCTGGTTCAGCTTTCCTAGCACTGACTTTGGCAGAAGCTTTTAACTCTCCTTACAACTGTCAGCCTCATGGCATCCTGGCTGAGCCTACCTACAATGAGAAAGGCTGACTGAGGAAAAAAAAAGAGACAGAAAACAAAAATCACCAGTATCAGGAATAAACAAGGGACACTACTAGAGGTCTAGAGAAATTAAAAGAATGATAAGTGAACATAATGAATAACTTTTTGTCAATAGATTCAACAATTTAGATGGAATGAGCAAATTCTTGAATGAGTCCACTTCCAAAACCAACATAAGAATAAAGAAAAATATTTGAAATGGCTTCCTGTCAAAAACTGTGAAAGGTCTGAGACTGTATCCTGCCAGCAAGTTAACAAGTTAGTCAAGGATACTTAGAGAAAATGCAAGACTTCTGGGTCAGAGACAAAGGACAGTATTTTACTCACCACAATGATAATAAAGCTTTTAAAAACATTTTTGTGTCTTAAATCTTATTTATATTAAAGATATACATATGCATACTTTAAGAAATCAAATAATCCTATAAGGCTTGTAATAAAAACAGAGCGTAGTCGCCCAGAACCACACCTGACAAAACATGCTTTAGAAGATTTTAGTAATGAAACTGAAAAAAATAAAAGTTCAAAGGAAACAGCTAAATTGCTGTTGAAACCACCATTTCCTTAGGGTAGAGCAAGTTCAAAATAATTTCCTTCTCAGAAGTGAGAAGTTAACTAGACTAAAATGTGTAGCTAGTTGAATAGTGTTAACATTGGATAAGTCTCAATGCTACAAGATTGTATTGGCTACATTATCTCTTTGACCATTTATATCTTGTATTCCTACCTGTAAACACTCAGTTTATATTTAGAATGCCTAACAAGTTTAATTCAGGAATGACTAAATCTAGCAGTGTTATTCAGTATAATGTAAGCACTTCATAAACACAAGCATTGATCTATTAATATTTATTCATTTCTGGATATTTATTGATTTGGAAAGTACATTTATATCGTGTTTGAATTTATAATGATTTTGAAAACGTGGCCATCATAATTATCTTATGATAACTGGTACTGTATCAGAAAAAGACTGTTTAAAGAAAACATACATTAAATGAGGATCAAAAATTCAAAATAAAATGTGAGAGAAAATTATTTAAATGGGGTTTTCTTTTAAAAAATGAAAGTGCAAAGATTAGGTGTTAGTGATAAGGGAATAGGAATGTTTGAATTGGAAGTAATTGTATATAAGTTTATTAACAAATTTGTGTGTCTTTTTTTTTTTAACATCTTTATTGGAGTATAATTGCTTTACAATGGTGTGTTAGTTTCTGCTTTATAACAAAGTGAATCAGTTATACATATACATGTGTTCCCATATCTCTTCCCTCTTGCGGCTCCCTCCCACCCTCCCTACCCCACCCCTCTAGGTGGTGACAAAGCACTGAGCTGATCTGCCTGTGCTATTCAGCTGCTTCCCACTAGCTATCTATTTTACGTTTGGTAGTGTATATATGTCCATGCCACTCTAGACCTGTGCCACCTTGTAACTGTGGTGACTTGAATATGAATACTTGGATAATGACGATGCTATATTTTAATTGTTATGCAAGAATATGTTAGGACAGAATCTATAAAACCTTCTGATAATGAGGTGGACTAGGCTTGTCACTAAGTTCTTTCTAATTTTAATCTCATATTGCTAAGAAACTAGAATTTACTATATAGTTTGGAGAATTATAAAAAATGAAATATTCTTATAAGTACAGTTTTATACACAAAGTTCCTAGTCCCTGATATTCCTTAACTGTATCAGTCCATACATTTGTGTTAGTCAGTATATTCATACTGATCGTCATGGGGTATTTACTTAAAACATCACTGTCTAAAGAAATATAATGCAAGCCACACGTGTTATTTTAAATTTTCTTGTAGCTACTTAAAAAAGTAAAAAGAAGCAGGTGAAATTAATTTTAATACTAGATCTTATCTAGTCCAACAAATTCAAAATATTATCATTTCAGCACATAATCAATATTAAAAGTATTAAGGTGATGTTTTATACCCTTTGTTTCATACAAATTCTTTCAAATCCGATGTATATTTTACATTTCAAATACGTCTCAATTTAGACTAGCCACATTTCAAGTGCTCATTAGCCCATGTGGCTAGTGGTTTTAACACTAGACAGCACAGATTTAAAGACTGAGCTCTTGAAAGTGCTTTACCTCTAGAGCACATCTTATCCAATATCCAAGTAAGCTTCTGTTTACTTTCTATGATTTGAGGTGGGGATTCCAAATTAGAGGGTGTATTGACTGAATGTTTGTGTCCCCTCCAAATTCATATGTTGAAGCCCTAACCCCCAGTGTGATGGTATTAGGAGGTGGGGCTTTTGGGAAGATGAGGTCATGAAAGTGGAGCGCCCATGATGGGATCAGTGTCTTTTCTCTCTCTCTCCCCCTCTTCCTCTCCCTCTCCCTCTTCACCATGTGAGGACAGAGTGAGAAGGTGACCTTCCGCAAGCCAGGAAGAGGGCCTCACCAAGAGCCGAACCAGCTGGCACACAGATGGTGGGACGTCTCAGTCTCCAGAAATGTGAGAAATAAAATTCTGTTGATTAAAACATTGGGAAGAGCTGATTAAAAGTAGTGATGGGTTGTTACAGTGTGGACATTCTAATGCATACCAAGGTGTGTGAGTCATTGGTGTAAAGAAGAGAGATAACCTTAAGTTTAATTCACTTCTTTCATTTACTAACTGTGTGAACGTGAGCAACTTACATAATGTTGGCCCCCAGATGTAGCCGTATAATACATACTTTCCAGGACCATAATGAAGTAAACATTTACTGAGAACAGGCTGGGTCATGCTATGCCATGTCATGGATCTCTGTCTTGTGAATGGACCATAGCAAACTGGCAGAAGATACCTGCCTCTTGGAGTAAGTGGAGCAGTCCAGCATGCGATTAGTAGGCTTCCCCAGTCTTGGGCAGGGCAGAAGCTAAAGGCAGAAAGCGAAGGCGCAGTGCTAAGGTAACTGCACGCCAGCCCCCTCAGCCTCTCCACGTGGCAGCTGATTTTCTTGCACACAATTTGCAGTTTGTACAGAGATCTTAGCTCAGCTGCTGAGGCCAGTAGTATAAACACTGAAGCATATGAGTCATTCTCTGAGGTCACCCCAGCAGAGAGGCCCCGAAGGAACTTGACGGAGTACACGGCAAAAACTTCTCTCTTGCCTTACGAAATCAGAACAGCGTTACTCCATAGTGAAACGGAAAAGGAAGCACCAGGCAGACTTTTATGCTGAAATTGAGTTAACTCAAATTTGGACTCTTATGAAATTAAGAAATGCAACAAGAGGAGGTGAACCCTCAGTAAATGTTTTCCTCTGAAACATATCTATGCTAAAGAAAGTGTTTAGAAATATTTATAGAAAGACAAGTGCAGCTATGTTTAAGAGTTTAGAAATCTTACGTTACTCAATTCTCATGTTAACATTATCTTTGAATTCATACTTTTAAAAGTGACCACTCTGTTTAAGTATGAGCAGAATTGATCCCAGTGCTTATAACGTTGTTTGGGTGCTGTTTCTTTTGCCATATCGTACAACAGATCAAAGGCAAATTTTAGAAATTCCACTGTGGCCTCCTCATTGGACAAAATATGCCTCAAAGTCAGCTAACGTTAGGAGATGATAAACTAAAATCCGGCATAGAAAGGGAGAGAAAACGGGAAGCACTCAAATACGCATATAGACAAGACACTCTCCCTGACCAAACTCTTTAGTCAGACCTCTCTAAGCCCTGTTCCTGACTAGGCTTTGAGTTTGCATTCTTATCCCCATCCTTGCCAAATGTGCATAGCCCAGTTTTAGCAAGAATCCTGCCAAATCAGTTTAGAGAAAATCTCCCCCACTCTTCAGATCTGATCACTCTAAATAGCTCATCAAATATCTCCTCCCCCACCCTTGCCACCTGATTACTCTGGCCTGCTACTAGTAATTTTCCATCCACCAAATCTTTCCTCCCCAACTCTGTTCCTTGGCTATCAATCTTGGCTGCCTTGTATTCTGAATTGAGCTCAGTTCTAAACTGAAGTCTGTTCAGGGAAGCAACCTAAATGTCCATCAACAGATGCACGGATAAAGAAGATGTGGTACATATATACAACGGAATATTACTCAGCCATTAAAAAGAATGAAATAATGCCATTTGCAGCAACATGGATGGATCTAGAGATTGTCATACTGAGTGAAATGTCAGGTAGAGAAAGACAAATACTGTATGATATCACTTATATGGAGAATCTTAAAATGATGCAAATGAACTTATTTACAAAACAGAAACAGACTCACAGGCTTAGAGAATGAACTTATGGTTACCGGGGGGAAGGGTGGGAGGAAGGGATAGTTAGGGAGTTTGGGATTGACAAGTACACACTGCTATATTTAAAATGGATAACCAACAAGGACCTACAGTATAGCACAGGGAACTCTGCTCAGTGTTATGTAACAACCTAAATGGGAAAAGATTTTGACAAAGAAAAGATACAAGTATATGTTAAAAAAAAAAAATTGTTCCACCTCCAATAATAAAGGGTAAATTAAAACAAAAGGAAAAAAAGAATTTCCCCTATTGCAATAGTTTCTGAATTAAATCTATCTTTACTGCTTTAACTAGTGTCTGGCTCTGGTTCTCTTTGACAATATGCACAAACAGGTACATATATACACATAGTTCTGATGTTAAAGATAATATATGGTCTCAATGTCCATATGATGATGATGGAAGTATAAATTAGTACAAGTTCTGCGAGGGTAATTGGACATTCTGTATCTGAAATCTTTATAACACTCATACCTTGTTACTCAGTAATTCTATTTCTAGGAATCAGTCCTACGATATATGCCTTATATATAAAGATATCCACAGCAGCATTATTTATAATAAAGAAAAATTGGAAAGAATCTGAATATCCAACAATAATTTGCTATGTAAGTTATGAGGCACTCATAGCGGTTTGAGGAAACATTGTGCAGCCCTCAAAATGTTTGTGAAAAGTCATAATAACAAAAAACATACTTATGAAATGGTGGTAAGTAGAGAAAAAAGCAAGATACTAAATTGCATAAAATTATGCCCTCATTTAACAAATTTCTGCATGTGTATTATATAGATATTGAAAACATACATATGTATGTGAATGTATATATATGAACGTAAAACACTGAAAGAAGTACACCAAAATGTTAAAAGGTGGGGAGGGTCTCCTGAGGTGGACTGATAGATTTGTTTTTTCCTCCTCAAAAAGTCAGGATTCTTGGGACTTCCCTGGTGGTCCAGTGGTTAGGACTGCACTTTCACTGCCAAGGGCCCAGGTTCAATCCCTGGTTGGGGAACTAAGATCCCGCAAGCCACTGGGTGTGACAAAAAAAAAAAAAAGAAGTTAGGATTCTTAGCTGCAAACAAAAGAAGCCACTCTGGCAAAATTAAGCAGAAAAATAATTTATTAAAACAAATAAGGTAGCTGACAGAATGATTGAGGGGACTGGAGAAACAATCCCCAGACTCAGCTTCCTAAAGCAATGCCCAGGTCTGGTTGATAAGAAAACCATCATCACCGCTGATGCTATGTAAGAAATGCCAGCAACAGGACGTTTCTACAACTGCTGGCTGTCAGCAATTCTAGAAAGCTACTCTTAAACTGCAAACCCCAGAAGCTGTACGTGTCTGATGCCACCCATCCAGCAAAAATGGAAAAAACGCTGAGGCTATTTCCTCATGTTGCTCATCTCCAAGTGATCGGAGGATTGACATAACTGACTTATACTGTAAAAGGATAATTCTGACTGCTGGGAGGAGAATATAATGTAGGGGACAGGGGAGGAAGCGAGAAGACTGCTTAGGAGGTCATTGTGATAATCCAGGTGAGAGGTGAAGATAGATTGGTAAAAGGGGAATGGTGAGGAGTGGTTGAATTCTGGACATATTTCAAGGGTGACTCCTAGATGTTGGCCTGAGAATTTGGAAGACTGGGCTGTAATGTACTGAGATGGGAAAGATCATAGGTGGAGACTGTAACCAAGCAATGGGCTGGTGTGCCCGCAGCGCAGATAAGCCAAACTCTGACAGCAGGTGTTTGGAGCAAAGTAAGGGTTTATTGCAGGGCGATTTTGCAAAGCTTTGTGGTCTTATTTTAGGCAGTTGTGAGCAAGAGACAGTGAGGTGTGTGTTACTAATCTAACTTGATATGGTTGGCTCTGCTTGAGAAGAAAACTCCGTTGTCTCAAGAGGAAGCAGTCTACACTGATATCAGCTACTTCTCCTCCTAATCAATGTGATCTGAAGGTCTCCAGCATTTGTACCAGAGCAGATGTCAGGTGTAGACTTCTTTAGCTGTGACATGTGTACCCAAGGCTCAAGCCACCAGGCAAGCCCTCCTCTTAATCATAGATCCTAATCAGTATATGCCTAGATACTTGTCCCAGACCCCAGCTACTGATTGTTCTAAAGATTAGGGATAGCTTATCAAAGGGACAGACAGGGCTTCCCTGGTGGCGCAGTGGTTGAGAGTCCACCTGCCGAGGCAGGGGACACGGGTTCGTTCCCCGGTCCGGGAAAATCCCACATGCCGCGAAGCGGCTGGGCCCGTGAGCCATGGCCGCTGAGCCTGCGCGTCCAGAGCCTGTGCTCCGCAACGGGAGAGGCCACAACAGTGAGAGGCCCGCGTACCGCAAAAAAAACCAAAACAACACAAAGGAACAGTTAAGGGCACGCTCCTCTGCTGTTTTCCCTGGTAACCAAAGAGCTAACCTGAGGTCAATTCCCTCTATAACTGGTTAACTTCTCCCCTTTGCCCCAGTGCCCCCGCCCCTTACCCACCGCCCCGTAGCAAGGACTACTGCCATGTCCTGCCTGCTGTCTGCCACACACAGTGGGGTGTTGCTCCAGGACCTTGCTTCAGACACGGAAGAATCCCCCCCTACCCACTAAACCATTGACGTCTCTGTCGCTGACTCTGTAAGAGGGAAAAAACTTTGTATTCTATTTCAAGTTAATCACTAAAAGGATGTTGCCTGTAAGCTTAAATTATACATAAGGGTCCATCTCCCGGGGAACTCTGCCTCCCAGGTAATGAGCATTAAGCTAAAATACCTTTGTTTAGCTCACAGAAAACATCCTGACCAGGCCCACCTGTGAATGACAGCCGGAGGGAAGAAATTAACACAACCCCCCCCCCCCCAGAGGCTGATGGGAACCAGGAAATACGGGACTTACTTCCTCCCCTTTTAGTATAAAAGAAGCTTGAATTCTAACTCAGGCAAGATGGTTGTTTGAGGTAGGAGATCGTCATTTGCTTGGTCAGCCAACTTCCCAGATAAAGTCGGCATTCCTTGCCCTAACAATTCCTCTCTTGATTTATTGGCCTGTCACGTGGCGAGCAGTACAAGTTTGGACTACGAAACAAGTTGTGGCACAGCCAGCCAGGATCCTTGCTACTCTTGGCTAGCCGGCCTGATTGGGGAATTTTCGGGTAAGGCCCTAGCAGCTGCGGGATCACTTGTCCTGAGGATCTTTCCTTCAAAATTCCTCAAAGCCAGAAACTAACACAACATTGTAAAGCAATTATACTCCAATAAAGATATTAAAAAAAAAATTCCCCAAAGCAGCACCGGCTGCCCCAGTGCTTGGCATTTGGAACAAGGAATCAACACTTGGGAGCAGCTGACAGGCTCCATGCAGCAGGGTAAGTCCGTCCAGTGTGTACAGCTGGAAACTTTATTTCCTCTCTATCTCGGGCTTTTTCTCCGGAATAAGCGAATCTGTTTTGTATTTGAGTAGGGTACCTGTTGGCGAGAGAAAGAGTTTTTGGACTTTTACCGGATTTGTGAACTGGTTCATTTATTTGGATACTAGCATTTGTGTGTGCAGTTTGTGTTTTGTTTGTCTTGAATTTCTGTTTTTAAAAATGGGGAATGGGGCTTCCCTGGTGGCGCAGTGGTTGAGAGTCCGCCTGCCGATGCAGGGTACACGCGTTCGTGCTCCGGTCCGGGAAGATCCCACATGCCGCAGAGCGGCTGGGCCCGTGAGCCATGGCAGCTGAGCCTGCGCGTCCGGAGCCTGTGCTCCGCAACGGGAGAGGCCACAACAGTGAGAGGCCCGCGCACCGCAAAAAAAAAAAAAAAAAAAAAAAAGGGGAATGTTTCAACTATCCCTAAACAAAGTCCTCTGTGGCGCGTTTTGGATAAGTGATCTGATTATAGCTGTGAACTCACGGGTGAGAGGAAGATGCTATTTTATTGTAACAGTGTGTGACCACAGTACCTGTTAGGATCTCCACAAAGGGGTGTAGGCAGGGTTATCTTGGGACCCTGTGCACCATGTACTGCTACTGTTGCTGTGTTAATTATGTTGTTTATGGTCTCCTGTGTCATTGGTATGTGTAAAACCCCACGACTAAACTTGAGGGTTTATTTAGGATTTTCTGTTTGCCCTTTGGGTTTTTCATTTTGTTTAGTACTGTTTCTCCATTTACACCTGATCTTGGGTGGCCTCGGCCTGCAGCGGCTTGAAGCAGGGTTTCGGTTCCCGGCCAGTGATTGAGGTTGGGACACAGCAATGAGAGTACCAAATCCTAGCCACTAGACCAGGGGTCAGTGACAAAGCCCTGGCCCTATCGCTTTAAAGAAAAAGAATTCCCACAAAGACGGAAAGTAGTGAAACAAATAAAGTATTTATTAGGAGAAAAAAGAAGTACAGTACATGTGGATAGACACACGGGCGGGCTCAGAATCGCACCCTCCCTCATGGCAATTTGAATCACTTTTATGGGGCATTTCTTCCAGGTTTCCTTTGGCCAGTCATTTTGATTTGCCTGGTTCAAAGTCTGTATTTGGTATAGCTCAGGATTTTCCCATGTGTGCACGCGCAGCTCTTAGCCAAGATGGATTCTACCGAAGAGGCCTAAGGGTAGGTTTGGCAACTTGGCATCACTCCCCTTTTGACCACCAGGGAGCCTTTCTGCACATGTGTAGTCGGGGACGTTTCCTGACTTTGAAAATGAAGAATATGTGGTCTCTTATCTTCTATCTGGGCAGGGCCCAGCTTCTGCTCTCAATTGTCTTGTTATTCTGGTCTGGGAGTATCGAAATCTATTTGCCCTGAGGGCCCATCTGTCTCCTGTCTCACACCCAAATCAGCTTTGTGATATTTAAAACTTTTACTGATGTCAAATGGAGGAAAAGAACAGGAAAAAAAAAAACCACCTTTCCTTGTTGAAGAGTGGGACATTTCCAGGAAGAAAAAGTTTCCACTTGGTTCCTAAAATCAGCAAAAGCTACAAATAGAAATAGACTTGTCTTTTTCATAAATATTAGTAAAAAGGGCTGAGCCATCTAAACAGGTGAGCTTGATTTCTCATCTGCCAGAAACCCAATTTGAATCCAATCTATTTTGTAACTGAGTTTTACGTTGTTGTATCTGATTCATGGCTGAAATTTTGGAATGGGAGCTATGAGGTCTGTGTTTGTAGGTGTGTTATAGATGTGTGGCATTACCGATATTAATTTGTAAAAGAGCTCTGCATGATTGACTTAAAGGAAATTAAGTGCTTATATAAATGCTCAAAATATAAAACTGGCCAGAATAAATTTTGGGTTCATGTGATCTAGGAAATATTCGGTATTGAATTAATATCTAGTATTAAAGTTAGCTTGAGCTTGTTGGTTTGATTAATACAGACTTATCTTTAGGGTTATCAACATTAAGTATAATACTTTTATTGTACCCAGGTTTACTAGAAATCAAATAAGACCTTATTATTTCTGTTACAAAGTTTGTTAGCAAGAAAAATAATATGACAAAGCTTTTAAGTAAATAGAGGTAAATGAGGTAAAAGTTTTAGGTGAACTCTAGGAATAATTATGTTTTGGGAATGTCTATGTATAATAGTCTCTCCAGATTTTTGTAACTTTAAGTTAAAAGAGAATTCATTGACTATCTGGGTCATTTCAAATAGGACAAAATATTAGAACATAAGTTTATCAATCAGGAAATGCTGGTATGACAGTTTACAATTACTTGCATCTTGGTTTTCACTAGAGATTAAGGTTTTAAGGTTAAGAATTATAAGGGAAACATTTCAGTATGAAAAAATGTAGGATGCTTGTCTTCAGCAAAGAAGGAATGAGGAATTGAAGCAGGAGGGAAGAGGACAGAGCACAACCTTTGGAAGAATGACATAGCCCGAGAACATGACATAAACTGATTAGAAACAAATGGGTCCAGGATGGCAGACAAGTTGACTTCCACGAGACCTTGAGCCTCAGTTTGGCTCATTGTAACACATCAGCGAGCTAAATGATACACCCACAGGCACCATGACAGTTCTAAGCCTGACCCTAAAGGTCAAAAAGTGAGCGGTGGCCCAATTTCTAGAAATCCCCACCCCTTCCCCAAAATAGCTGGAATATTCCTCCCGCACATTAGCCTATGAAATTACCCACCCTTATAAAAACTGACAACTCCATACCCTGGTGCCTTTCTCCCCTTCTGTGGTGGCCCACACTCTGTCTGTGGAGTGTGTTTCTCTCTAAATAAATCCACTTCTTACCTATCACTTTGTTTCTCACTGAATTCTTTTTGCGATGAGACGTCAAGAACCTGATGTTTCATTAAGTCCTGAAACCAGGTGTGTGATCTCAGTTGGAAGACTGTGGGTTTTGGCTGGATTCGAGTCCTGGCCGCTTGATCAAGTTCCAGTCTGGGTTCAAGTTCCAGTCTGACGTGCATGGTTTCAGCATGACAATACATTTTGTTAAAGGGAAAAAGGCGGTTCTGTCCTAGAGCTGGTTGTTTCTAAATGGAAAAGAAAGGAACAGATGAATAAGGATACAGAAAGTTGTGGAACACTTGTGGAGGAGGAATGCTGAAAGAGTTTTGTGCATTGTCAGGATTGGCTAAGGTAATACTGAACTTAAGAAATAGAATTTTAGAGGTAAAGTGGTACAAAACCTGAATTTGGTTCTCTAAGAGGACAAAGGTTTCTTGAAATATTGAACTTATGGTAACTGAGTTTCTTTAAGTGATCTGTATTTGCCATTGAGATCTTTTATTATCACTGGTTAAAATTTTTGATATTTTTGACAAGCTTCCCAAAGATCAAATTCTAAATGAAGCTCACTTGACCTCTAGTTAACTTTTGAGATTTTCCAAAGGGTCCCTGGAACACCTCAAATTATTTGGATTCTTTCAATCTCAGAGAGAGGAATATTAAACTAACTAGGCTTACTTGGTATGTTAAATTACGTGGAAAGCACTGTCAAATAAATGGTGATAAAACGTCTTAGATTATATCATGGGTAAACAATATACGCATTCTGGAAATTATATGGAACTTCTAAAGTCCTGGAATATCCTGGTAAATGATATCATTAATACTTTTAGTAATTATCTTAAACTGTGTGTCACAGCAGTAACCAATTTTCTTTTCAATTGCATTGTAATCCCGGCTGGTTGATGCCAAAGCAAAAAGGCATCCCTTTAATGGTTAGAGATGATCAACTGCTATTTATGGTTTTACAGTGGCTTTTGAATGACTGTAGCAATTTTGTACAGAAGCGGGGAAGAATGATGAATCCTTTATGTTCAAGTATTTGTGCTATTACATCAGGGAAAATAAAAGGAAGGGAATGAGAGTGAGAATATGTTGCTTCAAACCTAACTCCACTGACTGAGCTCATGACTTCCCCCCTTCTAAGGATCAGTTAGAAAATCCTGTGTTGACATAGAGAACTGACTTGTAGTTGCCAAGGGAGGGGGTGTGGAGGAGGGATAGATTTGGAGTTTGAGATTAGCAGATGCAAACTATCATATATAGAAAGGATAAACAGGGTCCTACTGTATAGCAAAGGGAACAACAGTCAATATCCTGCAATTAACCATAATGGAAAAGAATATGAAAAAAAGTTATACATAACTGAATCACTTAGATGTACAGCAGAAATTAACACAAAATTGTAAATCAACTATACTTCAGTAAACTTAAAAAAAAGAAAAAAATCCCGTGTTTAGTTTCTGGGGCACAGGGACTTGGCCAGGTATCGCCATCTAAGACCCAACAGGGCACCCAGTTTGGGCCAGGAGCCACTCCCAGGGCAAGGCACTTTCCATTCTGTTACCTTACATGAGGGCTAAATGCAAATGACCAGCCAGCTGGGTTTCTCAGACTTGTTTAACTGGAAAGATTGCAACACTCATTTATAGGGAGGGTCCTCTACACCTGAAGGCCAACTGACAGCACCCACAGCTGAGCCAACTTGGAGCCCCAATGAGGGAAGAATGCCCTTATTAGAGCACTACTTATTAGTGCATCTTGGCAGGGCTTTGAAAGAGGGAACCAAAGCAAAAGAGTTTGAACAAAATTCAAGAAACTCAGCAAAAACACAAATGAAGACCTCTGAGTTTTTGGAAAGGATTTATCAGACCTACTGACATCATCTTAATGCAGATTGTGAGGCCCCTGAAAATAAAAGAATGGTAAACTTGCCCCTTTTTGGGGGGCGCGGGGAGGGCAAAGTGCTTCAGATACCAGGAGAAATTGCAAGAATTAGATGGTGCATTTGGAATAAATCCTTCTCAATTGGTGGATGTTGCTTTTAAAGTGTTCAGCAGGGTGAACAGAAAAAAGAAGATGCAAACAAAACGCCACTTTTTTGGCAGCAGTATTGGATTCCCAGAAGGCTAGTTTCTTGAAGAGAGGTAAGCCACTATTGGAGAAGAAACATGTGCTTCCTGTAAGCAGAAAGAACATTGGAAAACAGATTGCCCTAGGCCAAAACATAAGAAAAACAGTAAAAGACTCTCTCAGATAGTAGAAAGAGAGGAACATGAACAAAGAAGTCCAGGGGCTCCCTTGGACTTGAGGCGTCTAATTCCCCACAGGAGCCCCATTTAAAAATTGACAGTGGGGAATGAGCTGATTAACTTTCTGATGGACTTCACCCTGAAGCGTTCCACCAGAACAGCTTGACATCACAGTCTAAAAATAATAAAAAGACTGCCGTCAGACCTCCCTAGATGGGGACTCAAAACAGGAACCTGCCACACCGAGGACGGGAAAATAGACTTTACTCAAATACCCTGAACTGCAGGAAATTCCTGATAACCTGCTAGTGTTTATGGATACTTTTTCAGGATGGATGGAAGCATATCCCACCTGGACAGAAGTCTCTGAAGTGGTTAAAGCCCTCCTAAGGGAAATTATCCCCGGATTTGGGTTGAGGCATTAAAACTACTTTCATCCTGCAGACCACAGTCAACAGGAAAAACCAAGAAAGTGAATCATACTTTTAAAAAGGAACATCTCTAAAATATGTCAAGACTAATTTAACCTGGGATAAAGCCTTGCCAGTCGCCCTGATACAGATCGGTGGCACCCAGAAGCAGGTTTAAATTAATCTCCTTTGAAATATTGTATGGTAGGCCATTTCCAGGTGTCTGCCCAGGCAAGAGAATCTATAAATACTCTAAGAGACCCAGCAGTTGCCAATTACATTAAAACTTTGGGCAGTATACTAATCTCTTCATGAGTTTGCCCCCAACAGGTCTGCCTATCCAGCTGAAGTAGATGGTAGTTTCATTGTAGCTGGAGAAGAGTCAACCTACCTATTTATGTCCAAATAAATAGCACGGGAATTTATTATATGTATTGGGAACTGGAACAAAAACTCCAAGTTCAATTACAAATTAGATAACAAAGTGCTAAGGGGTTTCATCAGGTTCAAATAGTTGCAGATGAAAGAGGCCTGACTAGGGCTTCCCTGGTGGCGCAGAGGTTGAGAGTCCACCTGCCAATGCAGGGGACACGGGTTCGTGCCCCGGTCCGGGAGGATCCCACATGCTGCGAAGCGGCTGGGCCCGTGAGCCATGGCCTCTGGGCCTGCGCGTCTGGAGCCTGTGCTCCTCAACGGGAGAGGCCCGCGTATTGCAAAAAAAAAAAAAAAAAAAAAGAGGCCTGACTAAAGATTCTAAGGAATATTCATCACCTCCATTCAGCAGAAAGCCAGGGAAGTCTTCATCCCTTTCCCCACAAGACTGTGGAAGGGATATTGACAGTAGGGTACTGTAATAGGGAAGAACCTTTTGTATTTCAAGTTAATCGCTAAAAGGATGTTGTCCGTCAGCTTAAGTTATACATAAGGGTTCATCTCCGGGGGAACTCTGCCTCCCAGGTAATGAGCATTAAGCTAAAATACCTTTGTTTAGCTCACAGAAAACATCCTGACCAGGCCCACCTGTGAATGACAGCCAGAGGGAGGAAATTAACACAACTCCCCCAGAGGCTGATGGGAACCAGGAAATGCTGGTCTTCACTTCCTCCACTTTTAGTATAAAAGAAGCCTGAATTTTAACTCAGGCAAGATGGTTCTTTGGGACACGAGCCCAACATCTTGGTCTGGCGGCTTTCCAAATAAAGCCACTATTGCTTGTCCCAACAACTTGTCTCTTTTTTTTTTTTTTGCAGTACGCGTGCCTCTCACTGTTGTGGCCTCTCTCGCAGCGGAGCACAGGCTCCGGACGCGCAGGCTCGGCCATGGCTCACGGGCCCAGCCGCTCCGTGGCATCTTCCCAGGCCGGGGCACGAACCCGTGTCCCTTGCATCAGCAGGTGGACTCTCAACCACTGCGCCACCAGTGAAGCCCAACAACTTCTCTTTTTTTTTTTAAACATCTTTATTGGGGTATAATTGCTTTACAATAGTGTGTTCGTTTCTGCTTTATAACAAAGTGAATCAGTTATACATATACATATGTTCCCATATCTCTTCCCTCTTGCGTCTCCCTCCCTCCCACCCTCCCTATCCCACCCCTCTAGGTGGTCACAAAGCACCGAACTGATCTCCCTGTGCTATGCGGCTGCTTCCCACTAGCTATCTACCTTACGTTTGGTAGTGTATATATGTCCATGCCTCTCTCTTCGCTTTGTCACAGCTCACCCTCCCCCCTCCCCATATCCTCAAGTCTGTTCTCTAGTAGGTCTGTGTCTTTATTCCTGTCTTACCCCTAGGTTCTTCATGACATTTTCTTAAATTCCATATATATGTGTTAGCATACGGAATTTGTCTTTCTCTTTCTGACTTACTTCACTCTGTATGACAGACTCTTAAGTCTATCCACCTCATTACAAATAGCTCAATTTCGTTTCTTTTTATGGCTGAGTAATATTCCATTGTATATATGTGCCACATCTTCTTTATCCATTCATCCGGTGATGGGCTCTTAGACAACTAGTCTCTTGATTTATTAGCTGGCCAGAGGGTGAGCAGTACAAGCTTGGACTGGGTAACATCTCTGAGCTCTTTCTTTGATCTTGAGGCTGGGCAAGTACAGGACTTGCAGGCCTGAGGGATGCAGCCCAATAGATGATAACTGGCATTAGGACTGATAATATTATATCAGGACATATCAGATTTTCAGGAATTTCACATAATTTCCAAAACACTTATATACCTATATAAACACAATGTAATCCTAGATCACGTTAGCTTAGTTTCTGTTAATTTATATAAGTGCTTTTTAAGCCAATTAGAGCTCGTCTATAAATTAATCTTAGCAATACCATCCAGTGTTAGATATATATCTCACATCTATCTATATAAACACACATGAACATACAGACAGATGCAAAGACCTTATAGACTTGTTCTGAAATTTCAGCCATGAGATAGGTACAATCATGTAAAGCTCATTAGTTATAAAAGTTGAATCTAAGTTTTTCTGGTAGATGGAGTAAGTTAAGTTTACCTGGTTAAAGCCTTTCAATATATATCTGTGGAGAAGCACTTAAAAGATTTTTCTATTTGCCCAAGTTTCAAATTACCTTTTCCCCTTTTGTTTTCCTTCTAACAAGAATTACTTCCTTTAAGTTTATAGAATATTTATATCTCAAAGCACAGGGAAGGAATGCAAGTTCCTCCAAGAAGGACTTTGGTTTCCCAAGGCTAATATTTACAGACCTCTGAGGGATGGGGGTGGTTTGGGATTGGTAAAGGAATAAGTGAACTTTGAACTGTCTCCAAAACTGCATTTCTAGTTTTACAAGGAGTTTAGAGATAAGGAATTAAGAGCAACTGTCTTTAAGCAATTGGGTTGTAACTTAAATGACACCAGAGGTTGATCCACCCAAAATCCTTTTATGAGGGTTTTAAATAGTTCTTCTTTCTCTCTGGGGACGTGGTTTCACTTTAGCTTACAGGAGGAGGCTTAAAAAAAATCCCTTTAGGCTCTGAATATCAGTTTCCAATTTGGCCAAATTTCTGATCATAAAGTTATTAAATGCTTTCAGAGAAAAACAAATACCGTATGCTAACACATATATATGGAATCTAAAAAAAAAAAGGTTCTGATGAACTTAGGGGCAGGAGAGGAATAAAGGCAGACCCCTAGAGAACGGACTTGACACGGGGAGGGGGAAGGGTAAGCTGGGACGAAGTGAGAGTAACATTGACATATATACTCTATCAAATGTAAGATAGCCAGTGGGAAGAAACTGCATAGCACAGGGAGATCAGCTCGGTGCTTTTCCACCACCGAGAGGGGTGGGATAAGGAGGGTGGGAGGGAGGCGCAGAGGGAGGGGATATGGGATATACATATGCATACAGCTGATTCACTTTGTTATACAACAGAAACTAACACAACATTGTAAAACAATTATACTCCAATGAAGATGTTAAACAAAAATAAAAATAAAGTTATTAAATGTTTTCAAATATCTTGCCAGGTTTCAGCTGGAACAGACAATAAATATTTCTGGCAGGTATTAAATAACTCCACAGACCCAAAAGGCATCTTAGTGTGCAAGTTACCCCCTTCCCAAGATCTAGAGGCACTCCCATAGATAGCTAGAGAACCCATAGCCTGCTTGTCCCAGGCAGGCAGAACGCCAAGCCAGGCTCTTAGGACACAAAACTAGACAAGTAAGAATGCAATAGTTGTCCCTGGGAGAGGAAGCGTCAATAACCAATAGGTCTGGATTTGGAAAGAAAGGGACAACGTGAAATTTTACTTTTCTCTCTCAGCTGAGCATGACAGAGATTCAGGAGATTGTGGTAAGATTTCTCACCCTTCAACTGGCTTCTGCCAGTTTTTCCAGGAATCCCCTCTGCAGACTGGTTTCTTATTCATTTTAATTTTAACTTCCCTTGGCTATTTAAGAAAATGCATAGCACTTTCCCAGGGAATCCTTTGGAGTCTTGGAGTCCCATCAGTTCTGGAAGGGGCCTATAAGGGGGCATACCTTTAGGGGTGGATTATGAAGGCATTTGAATTGATGTTGACAAATCATCATAGGCCCTTGAAGGGCAACCTCTTTTCTAGTGTCCCAGTTGATTACAACTAAAACAACAGCCCCTAGGCCAGTGTTTTAATGACAGGGCTCCTAGGAATGTGCCCTGTGGGGGGGCCAGGTATTTTAGGTGCTTGGCCCTGAAGCTGTTGTACCTGTAAAGCTAATGGTTTGGTGAGCTTTTACTTATGATCTCCTGTCTTTGAATCTTCATTTGTCTTCTGCAACAATCTTTTTTTTTTTCCCCCATGAAGCTATTTTGGAATTTTGAAGCCTTTTGGATTCCTCTGTGTACTAATTAAAATAGGTATCCCATTCTGCTTGCTTAATTTGGGAACCCTTACTTTCAAGTGCACTTTTTAAATGATCTTGTCTAATCTGAATGGTCTGTCGTGGCCGTTGTAACTCCCCAAGAGCTGGCAGCAATTTGGTAGGACCTGGGCTGAAAATGGAGATTAACCCACATCTCTGTCCAGCCGCCAAACTGTTTGACCCCCAACCTCATGGTTACCAAGCCAAATTCTTGGAGCTTCCACGACAAATAGTTCTTACCTATAAAATAGGTAGGTGTGCCATAAGGTAGTGCACTTAACTCTTTGGATTTTAAGGAACCCATTTTTGATTTAGTTAGTTAAACTTTTGGGTCTCTCAGCATCAAACTAACATCTAAAAAGTGTGCTGCTGAGTTGGAAATTGTGTGATGTTTCACAGTGTACCTTCTCGCACAGACATTTTTTAGAGGTTGGCGGGTGACCTAGTGTCAATCTAACCCATTCTGTGACCAACTTACCCTAACACGGGAGTTTTCAGGTTAAGTGGTGAGTGCTGTAACAGTTCTTAAATGCTCAATGCATGCCAAGCATTTTTGCAGCTTTTTGTGACTCTCAAGTTTCTCCCATTATCAACTAGACTTTGCTGGACTTAGTCCAGTTCAAGTGCGACCCAGTCCAACCTCAGACTCAGTTTGGTTTTTAAGTTGGACCCAGTCAACTCTGGCCAGTAACCACCATGGAATCTGGGGATTGGGAGACAAAACCAAGGTCAGAGTTTCCAACCAAATAGGGAATTGCAGAAAGCCAGTTAGATGGGGAGCTCCATACAAAGGGAGTGGAGCTTTAAAACCAAAAGGAACTTACCAGTGGCCCTCGAAAATAACAGGAAAGACAGTGAACTCAAAGGTTGTATGGGGTACCACACCTGTGTTTCTCTTTGTCCCTAAATGCCATCAGAAGATAACTTTGGATCCCACTGTCACTGCCACCAAATCTGTTAAGTAACAAAAATTCAACTGAGTAAATGTGAAGGTCTAACTGGATTAATCCAAGAATTCATGAATTGGGCAGCAACCCATCTAACAAGCTCAGAGGAGCTGTATAAAATGGAAAGCTCATCTTCTTTTGGCTGATGGAAAAGGGGCTATGTGGCAGATGACCTCATTGGCACTGACCAGAAAATTCCAGACTGAGCAATTAAGAGTACATTTCTGGGGGAGGTTCTAACTGCAATTAGGTTAGGTATTAAGTCTTTGTGAGCTCAACATAAGTGACTCCATTTTGGGCCTGTGGTTTCTTTTTTTAACAATTACACAGATCCCATGGTTCTCTGAAATAAAAATTTCAGCTTATTTTCTAATTATAAAAGATAGTATATGCTTATTGTAAAAAAACAAAAAATGTAAACAACACAGAAAGGAATAAAAAAGTGCCACTATTCAGAGATAAACCCTGAAAACAAATCTTTCTTAATACACACATACTTTTCAAGGAGATCATGGTGAAGACCCAAAATAAGAAAAGGAGAGACTTGGCAAAGTTGTGAGCCTGTTGAAACAGCAAAAGTTCCTGTTGTTCTGAGCAAATGACCTCTTTGGGCTTTTGTTGTGGGAATGTAGTATGAATTAAGAAGTTTGAGGGTTGTACCTTTGAGGAGCTAAATTGCTCTGCATAATCGTGTAAAAAATGGTCTCAGTAATAGCAGACTCCATTTTGCTTATTTTTGGAAATTAGAGAAAAGTAATTAGTTTATTTCATCACCAAGATAATATTGCTCATTCTTGGGAGTTGTACATGTACAATGTGGTTTGCTCAAGCAACCACAAAACATCACTGAATTTCCTTGCTTGCAAGTTCTCACCTCTCTTGTTCTTGTGTTCAAAACCCAGGCAATCTAGTTCAGAGGCCCAGAACAAGATGGAAAGCAGGCTTCAGGCCTGGTTACCAACTCAAGCTGGAGGAAGGTCTAACTGTTGATTGTCACTCCCTTGATCAAAAGGTTGCCTCTGAACCCCACACAAGGAGATGCTTACCCTAGGTCAATATAATGGAAAGGAATGCTGGTATAAATTAGGCAGCCTGGACATATTGAAATTATAATATATGAGTACCTTGTGAGGTGATTTTTTGTGCATGTGTGTGGCAACAATAATTCCACCTTAGGTTTCTGTAATGTTTCTTTATTTTTTAAGAGTTGCCATTAGATATTAATACCTCCCCCACCCCATTCCATTCTCCATACCTCTTGATTTTCTAAAACACCGGTGTTTTCTAAAACCAGATTACACTCCACCTATAGCCCTATAGCTAAAAATCTCTCCTGTAACTTCCCAGCAGCTTTGTGATAAAATCCAAATCACTGGCAGAATCTGAGTCTTACAGCTCTTCCTGATTGGCATAAAAGCACCATTTGGATTCTAAATTCCATGAGGCCAGGTACCATGTTTCCTACCAGACATAAGCAATACTTGAAGTCATCTTTATAGAGAGAGTGTGAACTGGCTCTTCTCTATTCTTGCCATGACATCATGTTTCCAACTTCACAACTAGAAATCCAGTTCCTATCCCCCTAATTTCCTTCATCTCTCCATCCCTTTTTCATTTGATCAACACCAACCCAGCTCAGTGAAGACCTCACTGCTATATGTAGGAAGCCATCTCTACTTTTCCCAGAATGGGTTAAGCATCCTCACCTGTGAGTCCTTAGCCCTTGTTCTCTACCCTGGTCTTCAACTCTCCCTGTCTTTGTCACCACCAGCTCACAGCTCTTACCACTGTGGGCTTGTTGAAGGCAGTGACTATGTTTTTATCTTGTATTACTAACTTGAGTACACAGAGCAGGAAGTTAGTTGTGTTGAATTAATATGTTAGCTGGTTCATTTGATCCTCCCAAACCCTCTCTGATTAAGCAGGTATAACAGAAAAGGTCCTTAGTCTCATTCAGTGAACAGGCCGCTGAGGATTAGAGAGTTGGATAATTCATCCGAGGTTTTACAGCTAGTTAGCAGCAGAGCTTAACCTGAAATCTGAAATTGAGACCAGTATTCTTTGTACTGTTCTCTCTTTGCCCCCCTCTTTCTCACCCCCTTCCACACACATATATTACACACGTGCATCTGTGGGGAGGGGAAAGTTACCCCCTTCTCCTCTTGATTCTTTTTGGCTGGTCATATAACTAAAATGGCAAAAAGCAGATTAAGAGGAGAAAATCAAGTTTCACATGTACACATGGGGAATTCACATAAGCATGAGAAATTACAAAGGTAGTAAGGCAAGATGAGGTATATATGTCCTGGACCAAGGAGAAAGGAGGTGGAGGTTTGGGACTTCTAGGGGAAGTAAGATAATCTACAAGAAGATGAGAAGAGTTAATGCTTGGTAGACAAGTGTTTGCTGGGACATCTAGAGATAGTGGGACTCAAAGAAGACTGACCCACCAGGCCTTGCCAGGTTCTTTCCTGTCTACCACACCTAGTTTATATTATACTATAGTTAGCTATGGTGATAGCCCCTTCTTGCAGCGGGCCTTCTATCTTATCTTAGTGGCAACAATAATTCCACCTTAGGTTTCTGTAATGTTTCTTTACTTTTTTTTTTTTGCATCTTTATTGGAGTATAATTGCTTTACAATGGTGTGTTAGTTTCTGCTTTATAACAAAGTGAATCAGTTATACATATGTCCCCATATCTCTTCCCTCTTGCGTCTCCCTATCCCACCCCTCCAGGCGGTCACAAAGCACCGAGCTGATCTCCCTGTGCTATGCGGCTGCTTCCCACTAGCTATCTATTTTACGTTTGGTAGTGTATATATGTCCATGCCACTCTCTTACTTTATCACAGCTTACCCTTCTCCCTCCCCATATCCTCAAGTCCATTCTCTAGTAGGTCTGTGTCTTTATTTCTGTCTTACCCCTAGGTTCTTCATGACATTTTTTTTCTTAAATTCCATATATATGTGTTAGCATACGGTATTTATCTTTCTCTCTTTACTTTTTAAGAGTTGCCATTAGATATTAATACCTCCCCCTTTTTTTAAATTTCATTTCCCGTCTTCAAGCAGTTTGGTTTGTGTGTGTGTGTGTTTTATCTGTCTATCTATTTATTTATTTATGGCTGTGTTGGGTCTTCGTTTCTGTGTGAGGGCTTTCTCTAGTTGCGGCGAGCGGGGTCCACTCTTCATCGCCGTGCGCGGGCCTCTCACTGTCGTGGCCTCTCTTGCTGCGGAGCACAGGCTCCAGAAGCGCAGGCTCAGTAGCTGTGGCTCATGGGCCCAGCCGCTCCACGGCATGTGGGATCCTCCCAGACCAGGGCCCGAACCCGTGTCCCCTGCACCGGCAGGCGGACTCTCAACCACTGCGCCACCAGGGAAGCCCTAAGCTATTAACTTCTGATTGGAGTATTTTCAGGGTTTGCATAGCAATATTGAACTCTTCTTCCATTACTGCAGAGAGATTTCTTTTTCCAATTCATAATCTTTAAAGCTTGGCAATAAGACCCTCAGTGCTGAAAAGACATTGGGACTGGGATACGCAGCAGATTGCCTGTGATTTCTCGGCAAGCATGTTTATGTGGCACAACTTAATGAACAAAGGAACTCATGTTTGTAATTTGGTTGGCATTTAGGGTGGAGTATTTGGTGACAGAAGGAGACTGGTATCCAAATCCACATGGTCCTGACCATTTAGTCAGGAACCCTTTATACATTTGGTTGTCACATAAAATAAAAAGACTAGAGTGGTTTACAGACAAGGTTAGAATGGAAGCTGTAATTCCCAGGGGTATTCCATGACTTTTGCCAGTGGTGTAGTGTCCAAACGCCTCCATTCTCCATGCGCTCCTGTCGACATGTGAGAGTGAAACAGATTGCAAAATAGCTGATATAGGAGGTCTGTTGTCTGGTTTTGGCAGCTATAAAGCTTATTTCTGTCACCTAACCAAAGTAAGTCCAGATTTTTGATCCACCCGTGTATAGTTTGTGGTTTGGGGCAGCTTGATCATGGGGGCAGCTGCAATATCCTGAATTGTACAAGGGCGACTTCTGAGACATCCGGGACATGTGGTGATTTGGCAGACATTTGTTCCCAAAATGGTGGTGCTAGAGTCATTTGCAATTTCCTTGAGAGGTTTAAAGATGTCACCTATGGAATCAAACCACAGAATTTGATTTGCCATATTGTCCTGGTATGTCACCCAAGAAAGGTCCAGTGTCATGTTTGCTTTTAATGCAAAGGGAAAAATTTTCACCTATTCATCTGGGTAAGGGACAGTCTGGGCTTCTACAGATTTTTTTCTGGGGCCCAAATGACTCACTAAAAGAAGATGCAGAGGGCTTCCCTGGTGGTACAGTGGTTGAGAGTCCGCCTGCCGATGCAGGGGACACGGGTTCGTGCCCCAGTCCGGGAAGATCCCTCATGCCGCGGAGCGGCTGGGCCCGTGAGCGATGGCCGCTGAGCCTGTGCATCCGGAGCCTGTGCTCCGCAACGGGAGAGGCCACAACAGTGAGAGGCCCGCGTATCACAAAAAAAAGAAGATGCAGAGTGATGATTTTCTTGTCACGGATATCATACCCTGCCGCTCATCCATCTTACGCACTTAGCCCACCACGTCCACATCAGCAGGAACCCAGACTCGTTCAGGCTCTTTTGCACTATCCAGATGTTGACATAACACTCAGGCTGAGTTAGCGTGGCCAGGGTTTGGTAAATTAGCATAAGGGGGTAAGGGAGGGTTAGTAAGAACAAAACACAGGTTGAAAACGAGCCCAGAGTGGAGACTTAGAGGAGAAATAAGATAGAGACAAGTGCTCTCCAGCTAGCCTTCTAATAAATGATTAATAAATGCAGAGAAAGGATTTGTTAATAAGAAAAAGTGTTTTGTTTTGGTTTTTAATGTGTGTGTATAGGGAGTCTTAAAAGTGGGGAAAGGGAGATAGGTGAAAGTGAGGCTTCTTGATCTGTGATCTTGGGAAAAGCTGTCTACTTCATGATGCTGGCTGCTTCTGGGGCCTGGGAATTGGCCCTGGAAATCTTTAAAAGTCACCTGGGGGATCTGTCTCCCACTTTTCTTGAGAGGGATGTTCTGGGCCTATGTTGGCATGGCTTGCATGGATCCAGGAGGATTTTCCTTTTGACGACAGTGTAGGTGGTTGGCAGTACCTCATTAGGCCCTTCCCAGGGAGGTGACAGCACATGTTTTCTTCTAAAGACCTTGATGTACGCTTGGTCTCCTGGTCGAAAGGATGGCGAGGCTTATCAGTTGATGGAAGCCAAGCCCCTTTTACCTTCTTCATGGACATTTGTTGTTGTATCTGGCTAGTCATATCATCAGGTTGTTCACCTAAATTCCCATAATCTTCACTTAACCCAGGAATGGAAGGTTTAGAAATGCCAATGGACATTGGGTATCCAAAGACCATTTTGAAAGGGGTCAGTCCATGTCTTCTATTTGGAGTATTCTGGATCTTTATAAGGGCCAAGGGCAAAGCTTCTGGCCATTTAAGTCCAGTTTCTTGACAGACCTTTCCTAAAGTTTTTTTATGTCTAGATTTTTTACGTTCCACTTTCCCTGAGGGTTAAGGATGATATGGGGTCTGAAATTGTAATGAGTATGCCGGAGTTTTTGCAAGCAAGTGCTTTATGTTGTAAAATGAGTTCCTTGATCTGATTCAATCCATAAAGGAATGCCAAAGTGAGGAATAACCTCAGTTATTAATGTCTTTACCACTGTTGTGGTTGAGGCACGTCTAGTCCAATAGGATTCAGTCCATCCACGAAACATGTAGACAACAGCCAAACAGTGAGAATAGCCTAAAGCGGGAGGAAATCTATAAAATTCATTTGGAGTGCCACAAAGGGGAATGTGGGCCTTGGAGGATTTCTTGGGGTATCCCAGGTATTTCCCAGAAATTTGGGGAGATTTACAAGTAGTACACAGGGAAATACTTTGGTCAGAAATTTTATGGATGCCAGGGCAAAACCAATTGTCTTGTATTTCCTTAATTCTCCCCCATCTGCACATATATCCCACTTGATGGGATATAAGCCAAGAGGTTAAAGGAAAGGGTGCTATAGGAAGTCCATTTGGCCTGATGTATCCATCTGGTAATTGTTTAGCACCCTTTTGCACCCATTTGCCTCTTTCAGACTGCGGGGCATTTGCTTAACAGTTGATAAAATCAGTCAAGAATAAAAGTAAGTTTAAAAATTCGGTAGAGAAGGAACAAGGGTGTCCATTTTGAGCTGGATTTTAGCAACTCTGTCAGCCTGATCATTTCCTAAAGATACAGCATTTCCTTGGTATGTGCTGAACAATGAACAACAGCAGTTTTAGAAGGGAGGTGAATATCTTGTAATAAGGCAGCTGCTATATGGTCATTAGCAATAAGATTACCTGCAGAAGTTAAGAGGCCACGGGATCTGCAAATTGTGCCAACAGCAAGGCAGACTCCAACAGCACATCTGGAATCTGTAAATAGCGGCAGTTTTCCCTTCTGCTAAGGTACAAGCTCTAGTAAGAGCTATGAGCTCAGCAGCTAGGGCTGATTTTCCTGTGGCATCAGAATGAGCAGCAGGCGTCCCACGAGGGGAAACTGCAGCATAACCAGTTATGTTTCCCAAGAAACTTCATTGACGGGAGCCATCACAAAATAGAAGTCAGGCTGGGTTACCTAAAGGGGTGTCTGAGAGAACCTCTCGTGGCTTTGAGACCATTTCTACGGCTGCAAGGCAATCATGTGTGATACAGCGGGGCTGTCTATCAGGGAGGGGTAGTAAAGTGGCTGGATTCAAACGGTTACAACAATGTAAGATGATGAGAAAGTCAGCTCATAAGTGGCCTGTCACCGTGTAGAGAGTTGCTGTATCCTTTGAACTTGTAGAATAGCTGACACCGCCTGGGGAACATAGAGATGAACAGGGGAGCCTAACATGCACACTGGCTTTGTCAATCAAGGCGGCAGCTGCAGCCACTGCACAGAAGCATGGGGCACACCTAATGCCGCAGGAGCTAACTGGCATGAGAAACACGCTACAGGGATGTATCTTGAGAAGCAGAAGATTGTCCTAGAGTGCCTGCAGCAGTCCCATTATTTTCATGGCAGTATAGATGAACAGGTCTGTCAAAATTAGGTAAGCCAAGAATTTGGAATGTGGACAAAGCTAATATTAAAGCTTCAAAGGAGATTGATTAATGCCTCTGAAGGGCCAGGAAATAGGCTCTGTGTTGTGATCTAGGAGAAGAGCAGACAGAGGTTTAGCAAAGGCTGCAAAATTAGGAATCCATTGGCAGCAGTAGCCAGCTGCCTCCAAAAGTCCACGTAACTGTTTTTTTCATTTGGGAGAGGGGAATGGACAAAATCGACTTAACCCCATCACATTCACCATTGTGAATGAATTCTAGGTCGAGCGATGATGTTAACCAGATATTCTAACCACGGTGTGCTGATGTGACTCCAAAAAAAATGTTTTTAAAAAGTATTTGGCAAGACCTTTATTGAAATAAGAGATGTTTTTGTTTAACCACCAGAACCTCAGTAAAAATTGGGACTATTATTTCTGGAGATTCCAGAACTTCCTTTGGAAACATCCCCTAACTCAAAAGAAAGTCTGATGTAGCCTCGTAAAAATCCATGTTGCAATAGGTGCTGTGTCACTGAGAACCACCGAAAAGACAGGGTTAAGGGCACAAAACGAGCTGCAAACCATATATGGAGAAACCCTTTTCTTCACACTTGTGATGAACTCATGTTCTGCTTTCCGTTTTCTCAAAGCTGAAGTCGACTGTGCTTTGTAAAACCGGCTCACCAAGCCTCAGGACCTGCAGTGCCTCTGGATTCCAGCCTCCGGGTCTCCACGCCAGACAGTCTGAGCATGCGAGTCACACTTGCTGTGACAGCCTGGATGCTCTCTGTGGTCTCCAGTTCTTCCTCTCCAGCAAATACTTTGCCAGATATCGAAAATGAAGATTTCATCAAAGACTGTGTTCGAATGCACAACAAGTTCCGATCAGAAGTGACTCCAAAAGCCAGTGATATGCTATACATGGTAAGAAAAACATGAGTGCTTGTGGCAAAAGTCAGTCAAAAACAACTAATGTGGATTGATTTTGGTGGTGAATCCTTGGTAATCCTGACCAGTGCTCTCGCGGTGATGAAGGTGTGCTTTAAATTCACCACCTGCGATCAAAACGAACCCAGTTTCTCTCTGCCTACTCAATTCTTGTTATAAAGCAAGTATGTTTTACTTCTCTTTTTGGACACGTCCTTTGCACACGTCCTCAGGTGCAATTTATGTCTCTTTTTTGCCTGTTAATTTTTGTGAGGTTTTTTTGGTTTCGTTTTTTGTCTCTAAGTTGACTTTTTTTTGTTGCTGGCAGAGTACTGTCTCAGGGAGGCTGCAGGGCGTCTGGGGGAAAGGCTAGGATTTTGATTCAGTCAGGCTTGGGTTTGAATCCTAGGTCTGTGGCTTTGGCCTGGTTTTTAACCTTTCTGAGCTTCTTACGATAGGGGCTATTGTAGGTATGAAATTACAGAAAATATGTGAAACCAGCATGTTATTTTGCAACATAATAGACCTTCAGTGAAATGTTGTTCTGTGTCACTCACTTTGATTCTAAATTCCTCGAAACTAGATTATCATGTCTCCCACTAATGCTAGTCAAAACTTGAAGACCACAATATGATCCTCCACATATGGAGGACCTACATGTTCGTGGTCCTTCTCCATTCTGGACATCGTGCCTCACCTCCCATGCAAATTCCCACTTTGCTCACTGTGGTTACAGCGTTGGGTAACAGGCTCCATTCTTGACCCTCCTAGTGTTTCATATTTATTTCTGCAGACTTGGGACCCAGTACTAGCCCAAATTGCAAAAGCATGGGCAAGGAACTGTCAGTTTGCACACAACATACAGCTGAAGCTACCCCACAAGCTGCACCCAAATTTCACTTCACTGGGAGAAAACCTCTGGACTGGGTCTCTGTACCTCTTTTCTGTGTCTTCAGCCGTCACAGACTGGTACAACGAAATTCAATACTATGACTTCAAGACTCAGAAATGTGACAAGGTCTGTGGCCACTATACTCAGGTAAGTATCTGCCTTATATTTTCTGGAAGCCGTCATTTCAAGGGTGAGGAGAAAGCTGGAATCTGGTGTTAAGAAAAATATAGAGTAAGCTAGTGTCCCTGTAAATATGAGAGAGTAGGGGTTACAGGCTTACTTTAAAAATAAATAAATGGAGGGCTTCCCTGGTGGTGCAGTGGTTGCGAGTCCACCTGCTGATGCAGGGGACACGGGTTCGTGCTCCGGCCCGGGAAGATTCCACGTGCCGCGGAGCGGCTGGGCCCGTGAGCCATGGCCGCTGCGCCTGCGCGTCCGGAGCCTGTGCTCCGCAACAGGAGAGGCCACAGCAGTGAGAGGCCCGCGTACCGCAAAAAAAAAAATAATAATAATAATAAATAAGTAAATGGAACAGACTCCAATACCAGAGGAGATAGTACTTGAAGAGTGTAGTTACATGGACATAGGTAAAATGTGAGGCCCACCAATCTGCACAGCCTTTGAATAATTTTGATCACACCTGTCTTCCCGTGGTATTTTGTGCCATTTGTGAGCAATCAAAGGACCTTATGAGTAAATGGATTTATTCAAGGTACGAGTTCTCTAGGAAATTTGAGTCAATTGTTCTGGGACTATAAAACTGGGAGAAATAAGCCTCTCAGACAGAAGCATCAATAAGAATTGAAGGGGACTTCCCTGGTGGTCCCGTAGTAAAGACTCTGTGCTTCCGCTGCAGGGGGGCATGGGTTCGATCCCTGATCGGGGAAGATCCACATGCTGCGCAGTGTGGCCAAAAGAAAAACATTGTGGTAATAATAGCTGATGCTTCCATATCCTCTTAGCCTTTCAGACACGGACTAAGAATCTATGATGTGCCACATGAAGAGGAAAAAAAAGTCCCAGACCCGGTGGAGAGGTCAACATATAAATCTGTACAAATAATCCTGTAGCTACCTTGTACCCACATCTACAGTATTAGTGTCAGTAGCCACATTCAGAGCTTCTCGATGAGATTTTTTCTTTCTTTCTTTCTTTTTTTTTTTTTAATTCAAGCTGCTTTGGCTTCCTAACTCTAACTCACATTTGCAACATGGTGGAAACAAATCCCTAGGAAAAGTCTTCTGTGATCTTCTTAATATACTGCCTCCCTATACTGGCCACATTTTATTTATTTTATTTCCTGGCGGTCCTTGTCAAACCCATAACTAAAGGTAGTGAACCTATGTTTGACTGGTTTTAATGTGGAAAAAAATTGTTGAAATGACGTCTGAGGGCAAAAGCATTCCTAACAAGCCAGTTAACTTGGAATATTAGGTGTTTTTAAAGAGCAAAATGTTGGTAGAAAAACTCAATATAGTTCAGCCTTATAAAGATACTGACCTCACTGGTGGTGTTATAGATGAAATACGTTTGGCACAGTTATAGGAAATTGTTATGATGAGAGGGAAAGGGTTGATTTCAGTGAAATTTTCATCTTAAGGTTATTGTAATCAAGGAGGAGCTATGAAATCATCAGTAGTCTTGGTCCCTTTCTTGGAAATATAAGGTCTCCCCTAGACTTGCCCAATAGGCCGTCAATTTTGGTTTATATTAACAAACCAGAAAGTAAATTTCATTGGATTCCCACAAATCCTAAAGGGCAAGGAAGCTAAATCCAGAGTGCCTACAAGTGGTATCTGGTGCCATTATGCACTATGGTATTAATCTCCAGAAGTAATTGTCAGTCTGAAGGTGCTGACTCTCAGTGTTTAAGCTTCTCCCCTATTCTAGGCACTTTGTAAGGTACAGGTCATGTGTTTCAGTCCAGACTCCTGAAAAAACAGAGCCTGAGATAATAGCTTACGTGCTAAGATTTTACTTGGGAGTACAATCGCAGAGAAGTGAGAGGGAGGAGAAATGGCCTGTGGGGCAGGGAATGAGGGACACAGCTGGGAATGGCCCCTGACCCATAGGAGGTGACTTTTATTTGGAAGAGACGTGTGTAAGTGGATGTATTATAGCGTATAGCTATGCAGCTCGGAGAAACTGACAAGGTGCCATGGGAGCAATGGGGACAGAGCAACTGACCTGGCCAAAGGGAGGTATGGAGACACAGGACTTGTTCATACAGCAAGAGACATGTAAGTTGGTTCTTAAACTGAGTGAGAGTTTGTCAAATGAAAAGGAATGTAAAAAGAACTCCAGGCAAAATTAACAAGGTGTAGAAGATGTACAATGTGTACAAATGAACTTGGCATTTCAGAAGAATGGCAAGCAGCTTAACCCACCAAATACACAGTGATCCAAAGACTGTTAAATTGACAACAGTCTCCTAAACCCTGCAAGTTAAAAGACACTTCATGTCCATCATTCCAGGAAGTCAAAACAAGAGGAGGAAACTTCATTATATGTCATAGAGGCCTGAGATCTCAGAGATGGCCCTCCCCAAATTAACAGAGCTTACTTGTAAATCTTCCTCTTGCATCTAGGGGGAAAAAAAGAGGGCTAATATTTGGGACATAAGAAAACATTTCCTAAAATCCAGTTCCTTTCAGACAGGTAGCAGAGCCAAAGTGAGTGATCCTAACCTGTTCTCTTTAAGAGACCACTACAGTCTACCCCCCAACTCAAATGAGGGAGAGGATGTCCAGGGACCTCTGGGTCTGGGAAGAGACAGCACCAGCAACTACTTTTTAAGTGAATGTGGTACTTCGTTCTCTACATTTAAGATCTCATTCAGCTCTCACCACACACCTCTAAGAGATGCTATTATCCATAGATGAATAAACAGGCCCAGAGGGGTCAAGAAGTTGTTATCCCAGTGTCATTTAGCTAGTAAGAGGAAGAGTTGGGATTCAGATATAAGATATGTTGCTTATCTAGTAAAGTAGTAGTACTTAGTAGTCATTGAACAAAGTTTAGATTTCTTCCATGAGCTGTTTTTCCATCAATTGGAAGAAGGCTCTGACAGCTTGAAGACTTCTTGTTTTTATCCTTGCAAGAAATCTTGCTAGGAGGTCCAGGATTACTCAGTTGCCATTTTAAATTCATGCTGGAAATTACCTCAAGTGGATATTTATAACTTCCCACTTACCCTCATCTTAATTGTTAATAAAAAGCAAGCTATTTTCAGATTTTGGCCAATGAGCAGTGGTTTTACAGAGTAAAGACAGTAGATTCAGATGCATTATTTATTTTCTTTTTGGCTGCATTGGGTCTTCGTTGCTGTGCATGGGCTTTCTTTAGTTGCGGCGAGCGGGGGCTACTCTTCACTGCGGTGCACAGGCTTCTCATTTCAGTGGCTTCTCTTGTTGCAGAGCACGGCCTCCAGGTGTGTGAGCTTCAGTAGTTGCAGCACCCGGGCTCAGTAGTTGCGGCACGCGGGCCCTAGAGCGCACGGGCTTCAGTAGTCGGGGTGCGTGGGCTCAGTAGTTGGGGCGCACAGGCTTCAATAGTTGTGGCGTGCAGGCTCTAGCTGTGGTGCGCAGGCTATAGCTGTGGCGCACGGGCTTAGTTGCTCCGCGGCATGTGGGATCTTCCCAGGCCAGAAATCGAACCCATGTCCCCTGCATTGGCAGACGTATTCTTAACCACTGCACCACCAGGGAAGCCCCCAGGTGCATTATTACTTCATTAAAGTGTGATATTTCCTGACATGTTAACTCAACGCTTTAGTTCTGTCTTCACTAGAGATTTAAATTGTGGAAGAATTCTGGTGTATTAATATGGAAGATTATTTAGCTTAGATATTTTGTTGCCGACAGTTCATCTTTGTAAAGTTTGGGAATAGTTTGACTTAAAAAGCTGGGCGGTGGACTCCTCTGGTGGTCCAGTGGCTAAGACTCCACGCTCCCAATGCAGGGGACCATTTTAAATTCATGCTGGAAATTAACCTGCTCAGGGAACTAGATCCCATGTGCCGTGACTAAAAGATCGCGCGTGCCACAACTAAGACCCAGTGCAGCCAAATAACTAAATAAATATTTTTAAAAAATAGCTGGGTGGGCAGCAGCTCAGGTTTGATAGTGCTAAGAATGCCCACTAGATGGCACTATTGATCTCATTTCTTTTTATCCCCGTCCGTTGAAATTTTTATTTTTACATCCTCCCAGAATGAACGGAAGTGTGCGATGTTTCAGTTTGTCTAGCTGACTTTGTACATGTTGCATATTACTGATAATGAGTCAGATGGACTCATACTGAGAATTGAAAGGGGAAGATGGTGTATAGGGGTTGTTAGCTAGAAGGAAGAGACATGCCTGACCCCACTGGGTTGGGTTCCCCAGATGCAATGTTTTTGTTAGGTATAGTTTCCTGATTCTGCTAAAAAGGAGAGCACTCTGGAAGCATCTTGCTTAGGGCATGGACTGTCCTCACAGCACTTTGTGGTCAAGTAGCATTAAGTTCCACCCCTCATCTAGGAAAAATTGGGGCAGTATGTATTTATTGATTTGTTATGAGGTTAAACATATTGCATGTAACATGCTGAACACTACCGGGCCACTAGGAAAATTCTCAGTGAGTAGCTCTTAATTTTTTAAAATTTTTGTTTACCATATGAAAAAATGAAAACATGCAACAGGAATCTGCCTGATTAAAAAAAAGTTTCAAAAGTTTTAAAGCAGAAGAAAATTAGTCATAAGAGAATAAAACATGAACATCTGCTGAGAGCTTGCTATGTTCCATAAGCTGTTCTAGTCACTTTCTTATTAGCCCATTTAGAATGTCAAAATAAGCCTGTGGAGTAGGTGGTGTTACCCTCACTTAATAGACGAGGAAGCTGAGGCCAAGGTCACACGGTGGCTGAGCTGAAATACAAACTTGGTCTTTGTAACCCCAGAGCCCACAGAGTTGAACCCAGAACCTGAATGCCCATGAAGCTATTAAAAAGAGGCCAACTTGAATGGATAAACTGATACATCCATGCAATAAATATTACTCGGCAATGAAAAGGAGAGTGACTAGTAATGAATTCAACAACATGAGTGAATCTCAAATGCTTATGCTTAGTGAAAGAAGCCAGATTGAAAAAGCTACATTTAAACTGATTCCATTTATATAACATTCTGGAAAAGGCGAAACCACAAGGACAGAAAATAGATTAGTGATTGCCAGGGGCTGGGGGTGGGAGCTGACCACAAAGGGGCACAAGGGAGCTTTTGGGGAAATGTTCTAGATATTGAATATGGTGGCGGCTGCACAACTACATGCTTTTGTCAAAATTCATAACCTGAAAGGGATGGCCTCTATGTTAATTACAACCTGATTTAAAGGATGGCCTCTATGTTAATTACAACCTGATTTAAAGAGAGCCCAAGTAAAACACAAGATGAATGGTAGCTAACGTTTGCACTGTCTTGGAAAAAAGAGATCAGAAATGTAAAAGAAAGTAGAATAAAAGAAATAGCATAAAACATTAAGTGTGTGTGGGAGGAACCCAAAGATTAAGAGTACTTGAGACTTGAAATACAACACTGGAGGAAATTGCTCAGAGACCAGAGGATCGGAATATAAAATGATTGACTCAGGCGATCGTACTCCCAACATGGCCCGTTAGCATGCATAAGAATCACCTGAGGAACTTGTTAAACTAGAGAACCTTTCGCTGAATAATGTTCCAATATGTGTGTGTGTGCGCCTGTGTGTATGTGTGTGTATATAAATATACTACATTTTCCTTAAGGAAGTCCTGTCATTAGCGTGGATAGATCTACAGGTATTATGTTAAGTGAAGTAAGTCAGACACAGAGAGAGAAATACCATATGATCTCGTGTATGTGTGGAATCTTAAAAAAACAAAACGAACTCTTAGAAAACAGATTGGTGGTTGCCAGAGGTGGGGGATGAGTGCAATGGGTGAACGTGGTCAAAAGGTACAAACTTCCAGTTATAAGATAAATAAGTCCTGGGGATGTAATGTACAGCATGGTGACTAGAGTTAACAATACTGTATTATGTATTTGAAAATTGCTAAGAGTATATCTTAAAGTTCTCATCACAAGAAAAAACTTGTAACCATGTGTAGTGATAGGTGTTAACTAGCTATTGTGGTGGCCATTTTGCAATATATACAAATACTGAATCACTGATTCAGTATTGTACACCTGCAACTAATATAATTTTGTATGTCACTTATATCTCAATTTTTAAAAAATACAGATTTCAAGGACAATTCCAGTGACTCGTGCAGTAGGACTGAGATGGGCCCAGAAATCTGCATTTTAAACAAAGCACCCCAGAGGAAGTCACTTTGAGATGCAGTGAATAGAAATGAAGAAATTTAAAAATAAATACAAAAATGATTGGGAAATTAAAGTACAAGCATCAAACCTGAGAATGAATGGCCATAAAACCAGGTGCTCTCGGGGAGATAGAGGCCTGATTTACTTGGTTACCTGGAGTTCCCTGCAGGGGATTCCAGGGTGTGAGATGGGAAGGGAGACACCCCACGTCAACCAGGGAGGGCCGTCTTTCACCAAAGGAGAGCACTGATCCTCTGTGGGAGACCGGTACCTGCCTCCCCAGCTCCTCCCCTGTTGTCACACAAGGAGGAGGACAGAATGCAAAGTGTCCCAGCACCCCCACACCGACACTGCCCAGCCCTCCCTAGCTCCTCCCCCACCTCCTACAACATCCAGGAGCCTTGGAGGAGCTGCCTCCATCCTAACCCTCTTCCCCTACTCTACACTCTCTCCCCAGAGAGTTGTTCTTAATTGATTTTTTTTTTCTTTTTTTTTTTGAGTAAATTTAACCTTTTTCAGCAGACACAGCGGCCTTGTCTCAGTTCTGTGAGTCTTTTCCCACCTCGGGGTTGGTTCACACAGGTGTGCCCTCTGCTGGGAATCTTCTCTGGCCTCCCAGACCAGCTCACTTTCAGCTTCGGCCTCACTAACTCAGAGCAGGATCCCTGCTGTAAACTCCCTGAGCTCCCTCTGCTTCCCCTTCACAGAGCTCAAAACCGTAGCCTAATGGTTTCTTGACTGCTTTTCTCTACATTTTGTGAAGGCACCCACTGGCTCCAGCTCATTCATCTCCCTGTATTTGGTACAACTAGTCACAAAGTTGCTAAATATATATATATATATATATATATATATATATATATATATGTAAAAATAATTTAAAATTCTATTTTGTATCACTGTAAAAAGCAGTGCATTTAATTGCTGGCTTAAATCCACACTAGTTTTTTTTTTTTTTTGCGGTACGCAGGACTCTCACTGTTGTGGCCTCTCCCGTTGCGGAGCACAGGCTCCGGACACGCAGACTCAGCGGCCATGGCTCATGGGCCCAGCCGCTCCGTGGCATGTGGGATCCTCCCGGACTGGGGCACAAACCCGTGTCTCCTGCGTCGGCGGGCGGACTCCCAACAACTGCACCACCAGTGGAAGCCCCCACATACTAGATTTTTAAAATACTTTAAATACTTTTTTCTTCAGCCTTCTATTACAGCAAACAGTCTCAGTTAGGATGAGCTGTGTAATTTGTGTGGCCTAATGCAGAATGAAAACGTGGATCCCATTGTTCAAAAATCATGGGAAAAGTGCCACTGAAAGTGCTAAAATGCGTGACAGCACTGAATTAAACCAGGTATGGGGCCCTTCTGATCACGGGGTCCAGTGGGACAGCACATCCCTCTTCTGGAAGCTGGCCCTGTTCTTGCTTTCCCTCCTATGCCACTAGCCACTCCCTTTCAATGTTTTGCTGGCTGTTTTTCTTTTTTTCTTTATCCCATGCTCTCATTTAGTTGTTTACTATCTTTGCTTACAAGATCTAATCCATTCCCACGTCTTCCAGGTTTGTGTCTCGAGCCATGCTCTGCCCTCTGACCGGCAGATGGTCGTCTGACGGGCATCTCAAGAGTAGCAGGAACTGAACAGAACCCCTTGTCTGTGTTCCCACCCACTTCCTCCTTCCCTCATTTTCCCCGTCTCAGCAAATGTTGTTCAGACCCAAACATTAACTTGATTTTTCTCTCTCCCTCTTACCCCACCCTTAAACCAAAAGCAAATTCTTTCACCTTTACCCCTAAGCTGAACCGTGAACCTGGTCAATTCTTGGGAACCCCACTACCATCACCGAAGTGAGAGTCACCATCTGCTCTTTCCAGTACCAGTGAAGCAGTCTCCCGAATTCCCTCGCTCTTTTCACCCTTGTTCTTCTCAGTCCATCTAGTTTAACAGCCAAAGTGACCTTCCTAAGACCTGAAAAAGGGACTCTCCCTCCCTCCACTACAAGATTCCCCATGAGCTGCTCCTCTTTCTCTGACCTCATTGCCTGTGATTCTCCCCCACTCCTGGATCCCAGCTCCGCTTGCCTTTGTTTATTTAGTTTTGGCTGTGTTGGGTCTTCGTTGCTGCACGCGGGCTTTCTCTAGTTGTGGCGAGCAGGGGCTACTCTTCGTTGGGGTGCGCGGGCTTCTCCTTGCGGTGGCTTCTCTTGTTGCGGAGCACGGGCTCTAGGCGCGCGGGCTTCAGTAGTTGTGGCTCACAGGCTCTAGGCGTGCGGGCTTCAGTAGTCGTGGCATGTGGGCTCAGTAGTTGTGGCTCACAGGCTCTAGGTGCACGGGCTTCAGTAGTTGTGGCACACGGGCTCTGTAGTTGTGGCTCGCGGGCTCTAGCGTGCAGGCTCAGTAGTTGCGGTGCACCGGCTTAGTTGCTCCACGGCATGTGGGATCTTCCCCGACCAGGGCTCGAACCCAGGTCCTCTACATTGGCAGGCGGATCCTTAACCACTGCGCCACCAGGGAAGGCCCTCTGCTTGCCTTCTTTCTGCCACTCTTGCACGCCAGCAGACCCCACGCCAGGGCCTTTGCCCCAAGGGCTCCCTCTGCACGGATGCTCTTCCTCCATCAGTTGGTCTCCTGCACGTTTTGAGCACTGCCTCTTCATCATTCAGGCCTCACCTCAAATGCCGCCTCCACACTCGAGACGCCTTCCCTGCACACCCAAGTGAAAGCAGCCCTCTTTCTCCCCAGCAGCCACTCTCTATCCTGTTAGCCTGTTTTATTTCTTCATTGCACTAGCTGTCAAAATTAGCTTAGTTATTATTTATGTTTATTATACACACACACACACAATTTCCAACCAAATTCTGACTACCTAAAACTTCCCTGGCGGTAGCTGCTTTACCTAAGTAGAGTTAATATGCCTGTGTTTAGGAAGGCCTAATCATACCCGTGTTCATTTTAGGGTCTCTCTCCTTAACAATCCGTATTTTCTTTCAGGTTGTTTGGGCAGATAGTCACAAAGTTGGCTGTGCAGTACAGTTTTGTTCTCGAGTTGCTGGCTTTGAAAGTCTTCGCAATGGAGCACATTTTATATGCAACTACGGACCAGGGTAAGTGCCCAAATTAACCTCTTTCTGGGAAAAGAAAAAAAAAAACTATTTTAAAATTATTTATCTTCATTATAGAAAATAAATCTGGGTAATAAAAAAAAGTGTAAAAGAGAAAATTAACGTTACCCTTAATTCCTCTGCCCAGAGATTTACTCCATTTACACTGATACCTTTTTCTTTGTATGTGCGTTTGTGTTTGTGTGTGTCTGTGTGTACACCTTTATAAACACTACATAAACACACACACACGAACACATTTTTAAGAGTAGGAAAACTAAAATGTTTTCAGGGACGTAGATTAATTGGATATTGTAATAACACCACAAGATGGGAAGATTAATATTCCATTTAATATTTATTAACTTATTAAAAACTTTTCAAAGCAGAACAAAAACCCACTCTGAATTGAATTTCTCAATTTATATAACTTATTTCATTTACTTTTGACAGTTTTGTTTTTGAAACAGACATCATTTTTCTCCCTTTGGAAAATGGGAAGACACATGACATTCTCCTCCAACTTCCTTTAAGCTTATATATGTGTGCTTATGCATCGTACACATACTTAGAAAACTGAGATGATGGAAATACACGTTTTCTTTTTTTTTTTTTTTGCGGTACACGGGCCTCTCACTGTTGTGGCCTCTCTCATTGCGGAGCACAGGCTCTGGACGCGCAGGCTCAGTGGCCATGGCTCACGGGTCCAGCTGCTCCGCGGCATGTGGGATCTTCCCGGACTGGGGCACGAACCCGTGTCCCCTGCATCGGCAGGCAGACTCTTAACCACTGCGCCACCAGGGAAGCCCCACGTTTTCTATTTTTTACTTAAAATTACATATGAGCATTTTCCATGGCACTGAAGTTTTAAACAGATTACAATAATTAAAAACAATGCCATAACATTTGTATAAAGCTTACTATGTACTAAGTACAGTTCTAAGTGCTTCGCATATATTAAACTTATTTAATCTTCATAAAAAGTCTAAGTTCTACTATTACCCCTGTTTTGCAGATAAGACAACTGAGGCCCTGACAGGCAACCAAGGAAACTAAAACTTCCTACTTCTTTATTGGGCAGAATACTTTAGGTCCCTTTGTTTTTCTGTGTTTTTATTTTATTGAAGTATAGTTGATTTACAGTGTTGTATTAGTTTCTGGTGTACAGCAAAGTGATTCAGCTATACACGTATGTAATAGTTTGCATCTGCTAATCCCAAACTCCCACTCCATCCCTCCCTGACATCCCCACCGGCTCTTGGCAACCACAAGTCTGTTCTCTTTGAGTCTGTTTCTGTTTTGTAGGTAAGTTTGTGTCATATTTTAGATTCCAAATACAAGTGATAGTATATGGTATTTGTCTTTCTCTTTCTGACTTACTTGACTTACTTTGATAATCTCTAGGTCCCTCCATGTTGCTGCAAATGGCATTATTTCATTCTTTTATGGCTGAGAAGTATTCCATATATATATATATATATATATATATATATATACACACCACATCTTCCATCTTCTTTATCCATTCATCATAGATGGACATTTAGGTTGTTTCCATGTCCTGGCTATTGTATATAGTGCTGCAGTGAACACTGGGGTGCATGTATCTTTTCGAATTATAGTTCTGTCCAGATATATGCCCAGGAGTGGGATTGCTGGATAATATAGCAACTCTATTTTTAGTTTTTTGAGTACCCTCCATACTGTTTTCCATAGTGGCTGCACCAATTTACATTCCCAGTGAGGGAGTGTAAACCCTCACTGTTGGAGGGTTCCCCTTCCTCCACACCCTGTCCAGCATTTATTACTTGTAGACTTTTTAATGATGGCCATTCTGACTGGTGTGAGGTGGTACCTCATTGCAGTTCTGGTTTGCATTTCTCTAATCATTAGTGATATTGAGCATCTTTTCATGTGCCTGTTGGCCATCTCCATGTGTTCTTTGGAGAAATGTCAATTTAGATCTTCTGCCCATTTTTTTGGGTTTTTTTGTTGTTGCTGTTATTGAGTTGTATGAACTTCCCTTCGTCGGTTGCATCATTTGCAAATATTTTCTCCCAGTCCATAGTTTGTTTTTTCGTTTGTCTATGATCTCCTTTGCTGCGCAAAAGCTTGTAAGTTTGATTAGGTCTCATTTATTTTTGCTTTATTTCTATTACCTTGGGAGACTGTAGATATCTTTGTCCTAATCATTCCTATCTAGACAAGTCAGGCCTTTCCAGTAGCATGTTTCTCCCAAGATGAAATCTATTTCCCTAGAAGTCACAACTGCCTTGTTTTTAGCTTGTTTTTAAAGTAGCAATTTTCCCCTCTTCTTTAAAGTATGGAATGCACAATTAAAGTATGAAGCAGCATAAATGACTGCATCAAAAACATTCTAGAATTTAACGACTCAATGAGTACTGTGCTTTTTAACAATGAAAGATACTCCAATGATTAATGTCCATTTTGGATATCTTTTATAATTATCAGAATCTCTACTATATTCCTTTGACTATTTCCCACAGGGTAACATAAGCATAAGGGTAAATTTGAGACAACCTAAATTAATTTGGAGCCAAATGATATTTGAACATATCTTTTTAGTTGGAAATGAGGTTTTAATAAAAAGTAATGTCTCAACTCTGAAGATGAATGCATAGTATTAAGGGAGAGGAGCCCATGAACTTGGATTAGAAAAAAGTTACATCTTTTTCAGTAACTTCTATTGAAAGTAACGCTTCTTTATGAAGATAACACTCCAATCATTATCAGCAACAGCTATGACCGTACTGCACTACCTGTATCTGTATCACAGATATGTTCATATCACTTTCTAGTTGCTGCATCTCTCTCAAAATGGTTTTTATCACTACCTTGAAATTACTGTATTAGACTCCCTGCTAGCTCTTACCTAATACTTAATAGAGAAGTACATATTAGTATATCACAAATATTTTTAACATGTTAATAACTATTTCAACTTGTTTCCTTTATAATCCTATGAACTTTATTTTAGGTATTTTTAAACTATTTTGAGAAAGAGCCCATACGCTCCACCAGGCTGCCAGAGGGTACATGACATGAAAAAGTTAAGAACTCCTTTCCAAAAAAGATTAGAGCAATGGCAGGCTCACTGAAATAAATGTACAGCCTTTCGTCATTACTACTCCAGAGATATTCATGGGGATATAAAATGTTTGGCTATTATTTCATTTTCTAATCTGTGATCTTGGTCGATTACTTACACTCTGTGCCTCAGCCTCTAGCTATGGGGATTAAAAAAATTATAGTATCTTCCTCATGGGGTTATTGTGAAGACTGATTCATTCGAGGATACTTAGAACAGTGCCTAGTACACGAAGAGTATTCAGTAATATCTATTATTCATATCACATCTTTTATGTGAAAACAAACTGCATTTTAGAAACTCCCCCATATTTCTTGTTATATTCTTTTTTTTTTTTTTTTTTTTTTTTTGGTGGTACACGGGCTTCTCACTGTTGTGGCCTCTCCCGTTGTGGAGCACAGGCTCTGGACGCACAGGCTCAGCGGACATGGCTCACAGGCCCAGCCGCTCCGCAGCATGTTGGATCTTCCCTGACCAGGGCACGAACCCGTGTCCCCTGCATCGGCAGGCAGACTCTCAACCACTGCGCCACCAGGGAAGCCCTCTTGTTATATTCTTTTGGAAAGCCCTTTCCCCAGCCAAATGGCTCCCATCCAATAAAAACTATGGAGGTTTGCTAGACTGAGAACAAAAATGTGGGTCATGATGGCTTTTCTAAGATGGACAGTTTTTTGGATGGCAGTGATCACATAGGCAAGTAGAGGGAGTACTGCTCTGAAATCAGACAAATCTAGGTTTTGTTCTGACTCTGACATGTGTACCTTGTGATTTTTGGCAAGTTACTTTATTTTTTAGAGGTTTAGTTTCCTTATCTGTAAAATAGAAATAAAAATAACTTCTTCCCCAAGTTGTCTTAAGAATTAACTGAGATGATTAAGACATAGGTTCCTAAACACAGGCACCTAGTATGAACTCTGCAAATATTAGCAGGCTTCCATTTCTGCTTCCCCCTCTCCTCTTCTCTTACCAACCCTCTGAATCTGCAGACTTCCATCCTAGGATTTAGCCAAGGACCATAATAAATTGCAATTGGAAAAAAAAAAAAAAAGAAACCAAAAACTCTCCTAATGGACAGTTTTCCTCTACTTCACAGAGGCAATTACCCAACCCGGCCATATAAAAAAGGATCCACATGCAGTGCCTGCCCCAGTAACGACAACTGTCTGGACAATCTCTGTGGTGAGTAAAAGGAGCAATCTACCAATAATACAATGTGTTCAAAACTCTTGTAACTTTCTACAGAGCTAAGAATGCAAACATTTGTTTTATCCTAACAGCTATTTTCAGGGAAAGTGGCATCAGGGTAGCAATCAAACCAGTGGCTTACTGTCCTGGGAATGAATATATGGTTCAAGAGAAATTTAAAGAAGCAAATAATATTCTTTAGTTAGCGCTAATCAGAAAAACAACAAACGACTCTGATGCTGGGAAACTGTAGACCCAAGATTTGCTAATTTCAGCCAGATCAAAAATTTGTATAACAAAGTTAACCAAAAGAATTCTGAATTGTGTGATACTACCTGTCCAAGCACTCAAGACTTGCATTTTCATCTTTAGAATCAGATAAATGAAATAAAGCTGCAACGTGGCACTTTTTACTAGTTAGACAGCATTTAATGAGGAACAGTGTAGGCCAATGAAGCTACGTTTCCAAGGATGTTTTACATAACTTTGAAATATTAATACACAATTGGCCAAGAGTCTATTTTTGGTTCCTGTCCCAGACACATTCCTTTCCATCTCAGTATGTTTTTTCTTTACTTTTTGCCATGGTGTGAAGGAAAACTTCAATCAAGCTACTGCAGTTGTGCAAATCCTCTAGGACTTTTGTGTCCAGATCTGTAACCAACTGAACCCCTCAGGGCTGCAGGGCTGGGGCGGGGTGCTAGGAGCAGAAGGAGGGTAGAGTAGACTGAGTTTAACTGCATAAATTTTTGTTTGGCCAAAGTGTTGCATTGCTTACACGTTTCCTAAGGTCCTTTCTGGGTTTAAAATTATAAAATTCTTTTCAACTGCTTTTCCCTTCCTCCTGATTTGTAAACACTGAGTTCTCATTTTTACTCCAGCTACAGAGACGCTTTTTCTACCAGCTTTCTGAGCCAGTCATTTCTCTCCAGTTCAACCATTCTTTCCCTCATAATTAGTTTTGTTTAGAGAACTCACTAACATGTAGCCATAGTGCAACAAATCCCTTCTCAGAGCACCAATGTTAACTGAATTTTTCATGTTACTCCAACACTACGAAAGCATGTCTTTTTTTTTTTTCCAACTTAGGCAGTATGACATAAGAGTTAAAACCACAGATTTTAGAGTTCAATTTCCAGTTCCACCATTGTGACGCTGGGCAAGTGTCTGGACCTGTTTCCTCATTAATGAAATGTAGACGGTGGCACCTCTTCACAGGTTTCGTGAAACGAATGAAAAAAAATTATATCTAGACCAAGTGCCTGGCATACAGTATCACTCAGTAAATATTATCTATTATCCCCAAATTCATCCTTCCTGTAATCTCAGATCTTGAGTTTACTCTTGGTATTTTGGTGTCTTCTTTGTGCCCAAGTTTTAGATGATATGTTTTTATGCTCATGAACAAGACTCACTCATGCTTCTTTAGAATCTGTGATGAAAACTGAGACAATAATTTTAAATTATGTAAAAAGTAATTTAACTGTTGCCACTGGTTAGCTGTCTTTCCCACTAGACTCTGAATTCCAAACAGGCAGGAATTATGCCTATCTAATTCAACTTTGTAACCAAAGTGCCTAGTCTAGAAGGCAAATAATTGCTAATTTGCATATTTCCTTAAAAAAATCATTCTCTATAAAAATCTAGACAGTAACACCACCACCAGCACAATGATAACAAGAAGAAAACTGCTGGAGTTTTAGCTTTTAATCTTAGAGATCTAGCCTGAAATGGTCTCTAACCTTGTGGGATAAAATTCAGAAAATTAAGGCTGTAGTCCAATAAGGAAAAGCCCCTGGGCTCTTGAGAGAGACAAAGGAAAACACACGCTAATTTGCAGGGGGGTAAGAGTTAGAGGATAAAAGCTTTTATTTATCAGATTTCGTCTCTGACAAATTGTGGCAGACACTGGAGGAAAAAAATCCCTTTGTGGTCTTCTAGATACTGGTAGGTTCAATAAATACCAATGGAGGCCAAATCAGGACGGTTTTGCAAAATGTGCTGGGCACACCAATGGTACACAAGCTGATTTTAGCTAGTGCATGGATGACATTTGTTTCAATGTTCAAAAGTTGAATGTTTAACATTTTAAAAATATATATGTAAGAAAAAATATAACTAGCAAGCATATCATACCTTGATTTCATGGATATAACTGCCAGGAAAAGTTAAAGAAGCGGAAGCTTCGTCGCAATTCACCACAGCACAGCCCAGTCAGGTCACAGGTATGATGACCAGGGATGCTCAGGAGTACCAGAGGGTCAGCTCCTTGATGGATTCCACCATAGGAATGCAACAGCAGCTGGCATAGAACCAGTGTAAAAGAGGTGTCTGACCATTTAAAAAGTATAAGAAGGCTATGGCAGATGTGGAATTCTCTTCCCAGTGCTCTGAATGTCAAAATCTTAATAAAGCTCAGTGGAAGGAGAGGAGTAAATATGACTTTGATATCCAAATACCCTACTTATATACTAGTGACAGACTGGAATGTATGAGAGAGGCCACTGTCTCTTCATTACTGACCATAGATAGTATCATTCTTCTCAGGAGAAACTTTCAGGAAAATATTTTAATAAATTGCTCACACTGATTATTACTAATACTTATTTTTAATTGTTTTACTTTAATTGCATTTATCTTATCTGCCAGTGACATTATGTAAAATGATTTTCCATTTATAGTAGTGGTATATAAAAAGTTTATACATAAAGGTTATGTAAACAAGTTGATTGCAACGGTGATTGCAACAGTCAAGGGTTATAATTAAGAGACTTGGCTTTTAAAAAGAAAACAAAAGCCTCACCAGTATCTATTCTTTTAATTCTTTTCTTTCTTATTTTATAGCTAACCCACAACGAGACAAAGTGACACGTATGTATATAAACCTTAAATTGTATAAGATCTATCTGAGCTATGTTACTGCATTATGAGGAATAACATTTAAGAGGATATTTTATGTTTGTTTCACAGGTTACTACTCTGTTGTGTTTCCAGACTGGCCAATATTTCCACGTAACAGATACACATCTCTTTTCCTCATTGTTACTCCACCAATCCTAATACTGAGTGTTATAATTATCAGTTTGGTCAAGCACAAATACCCTCATTTAGTTCTTCTGAACTAATACAATCCAGGGGGGAAAAAAAGCCTCATTCGTACATGGCTTTAAAAAATAAATTAAAATTGGGTGTTATTTCTAATTTGCAGCAAACCCTTACTCAAAAGAAGAAATGGTTCAATGGTTCAATTTCCTTTCCTAACATTAGAAGGTAAACTCATCTTTACTTTCCACTTTTTATGAAGAAGCATTGTTTTCATGCTGCCACAGCTGTGACTTTCAGTGAGTAACCCACCCCCTGTGTGCCTTAGCTTCTAAATATGTAAAATCAGTGAGCTAGATTTAGGCAAGTCCTGGTCCTCATCAGTAAAAGCATTTCTATTTAACCTGTTGCCTGCTGCTTCAACTCCAAATATCTGGTTTTCCCTGTTCTCTTGCAAATTTGATGTCTTTCTGGTTTACTACTTCCTCAGACTCATATTGGAATAGTAATTAAGGGAATTAATTTAAAAGGCCTTGCACTTTTGGATTATAGATTACTCTTGGAACAAAATGTAAAATAAGATTATAAAAAGGGATAAACCTAAATGTTTACTTGTTGCCATTAGAGCACTGAAAAATCTATTTTCCTCAAAACCAAATGCTGGGACATGATTATATTTAAAGACTAACCGATGGCCTCAGACATTGGATTTGATGGATAATTACAGTAGCTACACTGCAAAAATCTTTACATAACCTTAAGAATTACCCCTAAAACCATGCCTAGATAAAACGTGCCTGGAATAGATTAGGTGCAATGCATATAAACACATATATACCACCTTCTAGTATAAAAATTTTCAAAAAACATGGAGAATACAATAATTTATAAAGAATTGCTGTTTATGTAAAGAACAAAACAAACTCAGAAAAACGTGATCAGGGTATTACTTCTCAGGGATAAGGCAACTAATGCCCTAGTATCTCAAAATCCTTTACAAAAGGAGATAGCTTAATAAATTCTAGCTCAGGGATTTTTGTTTGTGTTTTATGTATGTTACTTTTTTTTCTTCTTTTTCTTTTCATCTGCTTCCATTTTAAGCTTAACTTCTTCAGCTGTAAGGGCTCCCAGTTTCTTACTCTTCGCTTTCTTAACCTTTTCCTTGATGGCGGCCACATCAATTTTACTTTCAGGAGAAGCTAAATAAAAACAATACATGTAATTCTTTAGATTATACCAAATAAAACAAAGAATACATATATAAGACAGTAATTTCAGAGTACTGTTACAATTGAAAGATCATGTTATAAGATATAAAACAAACAAACACTTGCTTAAAGGAAAGTTAGAAATTTCTTCTAATGAGGAGAAAACAAAGTACTTTAGTGAAAATATACACGAAAATGGCATTATACTTTAACTTAACTATTTGAACCAATTACTGGATTCAACTATTAAAATTACATTTTTTCCCTTAAATTGTTTAAGATTCTTTTTTCCATATTTTGGAACTTGAGTATTCCTTAAAAAACTTAGTTTTCCGAATATTCAATTAATGACTAATAGTATTTCATTTAACAAGATTTTGGTAATAAAGACAATAATCTGAGAGTATCTGGAGGTCCTCCTAACAGAACCCAACCCCATGTATTGAACACAAAAAGTGTGAACAAAACAGAAAAGCAGTGAAAAAAAAAAACACAACTTTTTTCTTATTATTTAAAGAACAGCACTCAGGACATAAAGAACCACAAGATAAAATGTCATCAAACAACCCAGCAACTTGAGAGCAGACTTAAAGCCTCCACTAGAGTGGAATAGCTACACTTTAATCAGTAATAAACTGAGATTAAACTAGCTATTGAATACCTTCAGAGTACATAACTGACAGATTGGACAAACTAGAAAGTATAATGCTTATGATATTTTTAACTTTTATATAACCAAGGATCTGAATAGTAGACTACAATACTTTTAAAGCTGTTAACACTGATATAAATTAACTAGTACTGTTACATCTGGCTTTGACCAACAGGTCATGTGCAGTGCTGCTGGGTGACCTCCCTCCCCTCACTGTGCCACTGACCACTTTGGAGAGTTACCTTACAGAGGAGTACACGTGTTACTAGTGGAAAAGAAAATGCGAAAGAGGAGAAGACGGATCAAAATGAGGCTAGGAATGAGAAGAAAAGGCATCAGTGTGTTTTCTCTGAGTGTCTTTAAAAGCCCCTGAGTAAGAAAGATCGTCCTGCTATTTTGTTGGTGTCTTTTAGCCCAAGTGATGAGAAATCCACGTTAACCGTACAGGAGTCAAATTTTAAGCCACAGATCACACAAGTAAAGAAAGTACAACTTTTGATAAGCTTTTTTTAAAGGGCATGATAGCAGCGCTCAGGGATCTTACTGTTTTATTTTTACAGAAGATTCACTGCTCTGGTTTATATCTTTCACAACAGAGTCCTTCCTCAGCACAGAGGTCAGGAAGGGACTGTCAATCTGGGATACTCTTAAATAAGCATTAGTTGCTACTAAATTATAAATTATCTCAGTCACCACCGCTTTTCCCTAGGATTTGTGATTAATGAAATGCTAAGAGAATTGATGAAACGCATGGTTATTTCTTAACACTCAAAGAGCTTCAGACAAATCCACTATGGGTTTACTTTTCCTCTAACAGACTTACAGCATACCAAGAGTTGGAAAACAAGCATTTACCTTCCTTAGGTTTCACAACTGGTTTTTCTTTAGGTGGAATAAACGCTTTGTTTCTTTCCTCTTGTCTCCTACTAAGAGCTTCTGCTTGTTTAGCCTACATCATTAATAAAAAAAACTACATTAAAAAACGCTTGTGTAGTTAAATAAGAATTCAAGTATCTATAAACTTTGCAATTAATTAGTGTTGTAAGCTAGACATGGTCTTACCTTTATTGCTTCCATTTTCTGTCTCTTCTTTTGACTTGCCTTCAGAAAGTATTCACCAGTAGCCAATTCTTTATCAATCTGTTGAAATCAGTATTTACAATACATCATAAATAATGTAGATGAGAAGTCAATTCCTAAGAAATTCACAATGACCTTGAGGTAAAGACAGTGGGGTCAAAACTATGATTATAAAAATAGCAACATAAAAAGAAGGAAATGTCCTCTAAGCTGAGGGGAATATATATGCACAAAAGCATGTAGGTAGGAAAGTAGGTGATGTGTTCATGGAATACACAACAGACTGCTTGAGGTGGGGTGGAAGATCAATGATTCAGAAAAGTGTGAGAGGAAACTGGAAAGACAGTTTTGGGGAAGCATGAAGAAACACGAATGACAGGTAAGGGAAGCGGGATATGCTTTAGAAATGACTGAAGGTTCCTGAGAAGAGTGAAGAGAGCAAAGTAGCACTTTATGAAAGGTACAGAAGAAAGGAGAAGAGAGAAAAGGCTGTTTTTAAAAAAAGGTTGCAGCATACAAAATGAAAAGCAAGAATTGTCAGGATGTGGAGACTAATTAAGTACTAATTTGCAGTAGCAAATTCATTAAGTAGATAGTCAACATATAATTAACTGGTCTACCTAAGGCAATGTTCTATAATACTAAGCTCTCTACAATTACTAACTCACTTAATCCTCATTAACAATTCTTTGAGACAGGAATGATCATTATCCCTATTTTCTGTACAAAGAAACTGAGGCATGGATGGGTTAAATAAATTATGCCCATAATTACATAGCAAGTAAGTGACAGAAAGTCAAATGAGACATCGCTGATTCAAGAAGCTTACAGTCATAAAAAAAAACGATAAAACAACTACTTACAGTACAGGGCTATACAGAATATATCAGGTGTTACAGAAGCATGGTTTAGTAACTGGATCATTCGCTTTCCCCCAACTAACACTTTCCTTCTGGCTTCACTTTGTTTTCCAAAATAGACCTCAAGATCCAACACTTCCATTTTTACTATGATCATCATTCCTTTTTTACCTTTGACCTTTCATCAAACCTTCCTGGAAAACTACAAACACAGGGCTATGGGGAAAACAAGATATAGTACACAGAAAGAGATGGGTTTACATGCTAAGCACAAAGAACTCGTAAAAGGGAAGACTTTAACATACAGCCAAGGAAGGGAATAATGAAGCAAGACACCTCAGAAGACAGGTGACGACAGAATTCAAAGAACAGAAAAAGAAAGGATTGATGCAGATGGAAAAAAAAAAAAAAAATTGTGAGATAAGAGGAAGTTGAAAGAGTTCTTGCCTTGTAGCCTCAAATACTTCTAGGAGATGACATTGCATTTTATTTTACTGGAGTAGGATGGTGGCTAAAGAATTAAGAGGACACAGAGCTGCCAGAGAATACTGAAGACCTATCTGAGATTGGAAACGTGAATTTTTAACGGATGTAATCCAAAGATATGACTTTCTTCAGCTATGTTCAGTAGCCATGTTATGGGAAACAAGTCAAGTTTTAGGATTGATCCAAGTTTTAGTTTTGTTGGGCAGGTGTGATTGATAGAAGAAAAGGGAGTATGAAAGAAAACAGTGATGGGCAAGAGAGAAAAGGAAATTTTAGAAAGGGAATGATGCCAGAGGACAGCTGACAAAATTAGAGGCATTCCTGTCTTAAAAAAAGGATAGATATTAGACTTAAGATTTCAAATCCAGAGCAATCCTATAGTACATGGTCACATGAATGATGCTAAAGCAGAGTAGAAAGCACTGTGGACTAAATCGTTGAATTTTTTTTAACCATGGAACATTTATAGTGGCTACAGATACACAACTGACACCACCTACCTTGACGGAGTTTACACTCACAGTATGAAGCTTCCACTCCCCACCCCCATACAATTAGTTCAAAATAAGCCTATTCACACTTACCTTCAGTTTCTTATATCTCTACACAACCAAACGTACATACACAGAAATTCCACCCTCAAAGTTTCTGACAAAAATAGATTAAAATGGTTTCCCCCTCATGTAAAGAAATTCAACATTTAATACTGACCTGACTTTCTGGCTGTGGTGGTGGGAATGGTGTATACTCCTTCTTAACAGTTTTCTTCTTTGGTTCCTTGCGTTTATTCACATTTTTGTGCTTGAACTGTGGCAAAAATCTTTCCCAACTCTGTGATCTTAACTCAGAATCTTTCGCCAACTCTCGTTTAATCATTAAGGTCTTCAACCATGGCAATATATGAACAAAGTAAACTTTTAATTTAAAAAAATTTTTTTTTTGATGTGGACCATTTTTAAAGTCTTTATTGAATTTGTTACAATATTGCTTCTGTTTTATGCTTTTTGTTTTTTTGGCCACGAGGCATGTGAGATCCTAGCTCCCCGACCAGGGATCGAACCTGCATCCCCTGCATTGGAAGGCAAAGTCTTAACCACTGGACTGCCAGGGAAGTCCCAAACATTTTTAATTTTAGCAGTCATATGTTTCACAACCTAAGACATTATCAACATTGTTCCTATAAATAATAAAATTAAAAGGAACAATTCTTAGTCTCTTCAGTAGGATTAAACCAATTCTGGAAACAAAAAATATATAATCTCAAACATGCATAATTAACCAAGCATCAGAAAACCGTTAGAAATTTAGACAGAATTATTAAAATGAACTGAGATGAAAATAAGACTAACTCAGTTTTTCAACCATTATTTCATTAAAACCTTTAAAATTCAACCTAACAATAGCAGGGAGAGTTCTTAATTAGTGATGTTTCCTACAAGCAGGAAGCTTTCAGTAGCACCCTGAAATATGACGGAAAGAAAAAAAGTTTCTCATGATCAACAAAACGAAATGTTTTCACACTTCCCCTACTCCATGTGAATTTTATAGACACTGAAACATCAGAGGATGCAAACTAGGCATCAGATGCAAGATGAGCTCTCTTTATCTTTAATGTCCCAATGTAACTCAAAATCGTTTTTTCACCCCAATCTAAGAGTGACTTTTCAACTTCATTAAATTCAAGGATTGTTTAACAAATATCCATCATAAAACAACTCATTATACCATGGTTACATTTCCAAGAACAATCAAGAACTTTATGCATACAGGGATATAACAGACCTCTCTCGAAGAGCCTATAATTTGAGTGTTAAATTCCAAAATAGGTTTTAATGCAATCTCAAATATTCCAGACTTTACTTATAGAAAAAGGCAGAATTCAGGACTTCCCCAGTGGTCCAGTGGTAAAGAATCCACCTTCCAATGCAGGGGACACGGGTTCGATCCCTGGTCAGGGAAGATCCCATATGCCACCGGGTGCCTCAACTAGAGAGCCCATGCGCCCTGGAGCTGGCAGCCACTAGATAGAAAACCCGCACGCCACAACCACAGAGAAGCCCGTGCGCTGCAACAAAGGATCCTGCGTGCTACAATGAAAGATCCTGTGTGCCGCAACGAAGACCCAACACAGCCAAACAAAAATCTTTTTAAATTAATTAATTAATTAAAAAAAGAAAAAGGCAGAATTGTAAAAGATCCCATCTTTAAATATAGTATGTGGGCTCAAACCCTAAGAAAACTGGATTGGTACCATCTACTACAAATCCTATGAAGCTTATTTTATTTGTATTGGAAGTGAATCACTACATTACACTGTCCCCTTCAATAGCTTTCAAACTTCCAAAGAAGTAACTATAGGACTGGGATAGAGTTGAGTGGGCTGAACTCTACCCCAATTTACCCAAAATAGCTCTGCTTTATCTGTTTTGTATATTAGGCTTTCATAAAAGATTTACTTTCAGGAAAGGTTTCTGTAGCTAAAAACAACTTTTTAGTAGTATACAGTGAACACTCACTTTAATGTTATAAATTGGATGAATATTCTTCATAGTGTCTAGGACTACTTTTCGAACCTGAAATTTGCAAAGAAAAATGAATCAGTCATGTATAAAGATTTTAGTGAACTACGCAGACGAGGATTAATATATCACAAAATAGCCTATGAACCAGGCAATGGCTACCAAATTGGATACTGTAGTCCCTTCAACTGTTCTGAGTGGCTTCTAGATCTTTCATAATAGTCAACCTCCCTTGGATACAATGAAGTCTCTCAACTTTACTGATAAAAAGCTATACACAGAATTAACACAACACTCTGGAGCTGTAAAATTTAGGGGGAAGAGGGCTGGATTTAGAGTTAGAATATATGCACTCAAACAGTGGGACTGCCACTTCATGTGACAAAGGCACTTAATTTTCCTATTCCAGCTTTTTCATTTGTAATATGGAAATAAAACTACCTTAAGGATCTGTCATAAGAAGTAAATAATATACTTAGACTCTACAAAACTGTGAAATATTCAAAATATTTAAGTTATTATTGCCCCATGAGAAAAAAGCAGATAACTTATGAGAAAGAGGTCCAATAGAATTAAGGTTAAAGGCCCTGGAAAGCAAGTAAGACCTCACTGCCAGATACAGATAACAAAAGCCTCAAAAGGAGTTAATAGAAACAGTATCTGCTCCACAGATTTTCTCATAACATCTGACAAGCTGAAGAAGATGTTCATAAAAACATTAACATTCAAAGAAAATATATCTTAAAGGAAGTTTTCTGAGCCTGACCTCTACTGGCTGAATACATTACTGCAAAGAACAAGATCTGTTCAATTCTCCAGTCATTAAAATGCATGTAGGGGCTTCCCTGGTGGCGCAGTGGTTGAGAGTCTGCCTGCCGATGCAGGGGCCACGGGTTCGTGCCCCGGTCCGGGAGGATCCCGCGTGCCGCGGAGCGGCTGGGCCCGTGAGCCATGGCCACTGAGCCTGCGCGTCCAGAGCCTGTGCTCCGCAACGGGAGAGGCCACAACAGTGAGAGACCCGCGTACCGCAAAAAAAAAAAAAAAATGCATGTAATTACTTCGTGTTTCTTATGTTTGCTACAGACTGAGACCTTAAATGCCCACTTAAAATTCGAGTGGAGGGAATAATGATGTGCAGACCTCCTAACTCAGAAACGGATCTCTCTTCAGTTACCAAAGGTTGGCCATAATATGTTAGGGTCCAGGAAATTACATGAATTCCCTCAAATTACATGAAGAATTTACTAATGGAAAATCAAACAAAGCATATTCTAAAATATATATATATAAAACAATATATTATGCAATGAACTATTATTTCATTTATTCTCTGTGGAAAATTAACTGAAGAGAATAAATAGTTCTCACCTCTTTTAAGCCACTAAAAGGTCCAATGGCTGAAACCGTGTTTCCCTGTACCATAATGTAACAGTTTGTTAAGAGTTCCAAGGCCTACATCAAAAGAGCAATAAGTTGAAGTTCAGTACACTTAAAAACTAACAAAAGAGGAAGACATACTTTTTCACTAATAAAAAGTACCTTCAACGTAGATCCTTTGGGACCAATAAGCCGTTGTCTTCTTTTTACAAATCTTTCTTTATTTCTTACTAAAGAACCTATTTTAATGATGTCACATGCAACATCATCCTGAAGAATTCGTACTGCCTTTTGGGAAAATAAAAAAGAAAACTCCATCAATATTCTTGACAAGTATATATCTTCTGCAAGCCAAGAAATTTAAGCACAAAATGACAGTTAAGCACAAAAATGAAAACTTTATGGTGCAGGAGGAGACGCAGTGTTATATGTTGTCTCTAATGTTGAGGCAAATAAAGCAAAGTCTCTGTAATTCTTAATTTACCTGTTCAAATGAAACACTCCTTGCTAACAGTTTTATTAGGTCTCGGGCCCTAATGATGATATATGGATCAAATGTCTTCTTTGTTGTACAGACAGTCATGCTGCCCTCGATCAGGTCCAGGGTTGCATTAACATGCTACAATACAAAAAGAGCAAACAAGCAGTTGTCTGAAAATGAATTCAATTTTAGATAATTACAGAGCCGATCCTAACCAAATTAATAATTTGTCTGCCATTAAGCTATCTCAAAATTCATTAACTCTCTCCTTGAAGAAGCTAGAAAGTTAATGTAAATAATTGATTACTTTTAGACTTCAAAGAATATAAAAAACTCAGGCAATTGAAAACATTTATAATTGGCTTTAGAATAATTTATACTTATTGGAATAAAGATTATCTCTAGTTTAAAAAATATATATCAGTCAAAATGAGGCTACATTCTAAAATTAAGGTAAAAATGTAAAGCTATATAATTTCCCTACCTTGGCTGGATCCAGCTCTAATCTCTAATCTGCTCCCTAGAGTGAGAATGGACTTTCCCTTTCAAACTTTTTTCTAGCTGGTTTGTATTAGCTAAATACAAAGTAAAAACAAATTATCATAGGTTTAAAAATAAAAGCAGTGATTATGATTACTACAGTGATTAAAACTATGCATTAACTTTCAAATGGAAGAATCAGATTTCAACAAAGCAAATAAAAATGCTGTTTTCTAACTTGTGAGCATAATCTGAAGAATATTTCAATATAGTGAATGACGAACAATTAAACCTAAGGTTAGGTGTCTATAAGTTTACCAAAAAACCCCCAAAATTGAGTCTAATCTCCGATGTAGACAGCTGTAAAACACGCCTGCAGTTTGCTAAACCACCCTCATACCTAATGCACACAAATGACTCTAGAGCAGTGCCACAGCTGAGAAATACATTTTCTATCAATCTAGTGTACATACACACACAGGTGAACCAAAAGCTTCATTAAATGATACTTATACTTACCACATGTGATACATTGATGTATTTTTTTCTAAAGGCTCATTATATCCACTAAATTGACTTCTTGATTCACTAAGGGGTCTCAATCCAGTTTGAAAAATAAAATCAAATACACTGCTCTAGGGGCACGGCAGAGGAAAGTTAAACAATGCCAGGAGTATGCCTCGGCTCAAACTGTACAGGTTCGTGGCAACCATTATAGTAGCAGACATTCTGAAATTTGGAGTTCACAAGTGAGTTTCAGACCATCTGTGAATCCCCTAAATATTTAAAGGCATGTGAATTTTTCCAAGTAATCTATTATTCACAAAACTAAAAACAAATGAACTGTAAGGATAATTATCTAGTCTGTTTAAAATATCAAAGGAATCAAATTAACCAGCTATGGTAGCACCTTTAAAAAAAAATCCATCAGCACACATTCAGTTACTTAAAAGATATAAGCAAAAACAAAATCTCAAAGAAATACATAAGATATGCATACATGTTCACTCAAGGCTTTCTGTACCAACGGCCAGCACTCTTTCAAGTAAGCCTCTCTATATTTTGGAAACAAAGTTGCAAAACTGCTCTCCTCCAAGAGTCCTCTGGGATTGTCCTCTTTGGAAAAAGCTGGCTCCTTCCAACCATCAGGAACAGTGAGGAGTTCTGATTCATCTACAAAGGGGGAAAAATCTATACATCAGATTTAACTTCTTTTGGACACTTTTTGAACACTTGCATGTATACATTCACAAGCTTCCCAATACTCTCCTCGGATTTCCTTTTCCCCTGCTTTTTATATTATTCAACAGTCCAAGAACGTGCCTCTGTCATTATCACCAAAATACTGTATTAAAATTGTATATATTTCAGTCACCTCAGGAGACAAAGTTCCTTAAGGGCAGGGACTCTTCTTCGATCCACACTTATTGGCATACACCTGGTACACAGTCAACACTTACAAACTTCTACTGCACCACACTATCTTAAGAGTTGAAGATCCAAACACCATTTTGTTTACATTACTATTTTAAATATAAGTAACCTTTCAGACTCAATGAAGTGCAGCCTATGTGTATATATATACGTGCATGTGTGTATATATGTGTGTATATATGTGTGTGCATCAAAAGCTTGATCCCAGTGTACGCTTTCAGTTAATATTCACTAGTACAGGGTTTTGGGTTTTCCAAAGAGCTTTCACGTGCGTTATTTCTGTATACTCTCACAACTACAAAAGGTAGGAAGAACTGGTATTATTATTCCCATTTTATAAAAGATATTCAGTTCAAAAACTTTAAGTGACTTGTGTAAGGGAATATGAAGCTCAGTCTAGGTCTCCTCTCACTAGAACAAAATGCCTCCTAAGGGCTATAAATTATTTCCCATATCATTTATCAAAACTCCTGGTCCTGAATTTTAAGAACCTCTTAAATCCAACAGCTGTACTTTAATTCAGTACTACTCAAAGATATGATCCATAGGCCTGAAGCACCAGCATAAACTGAGAGTTTGTTAGAAATGCAGTTCTTGGGCTCCATCCAGACCTACTAAATGTGAATCTCTGGGATGAAGCCCAGGAATCTTTCTTAACAGTCTCATGAGGAGATTCCTATGCATACTAAAGTTTAAGAAGCAGGTCTTACAGTTCATGTTATCCACTCCAGTCAGGTAAACTTGCTTTCTGTTTCTTATACTCACATGCACTTTGTTACTTCTGGTTCAAATCACAGAGAATTAGCTAGTCTTTATTTATCGTTCACTTCTCAATACCCCCCCCCAAAACCCTCAAATTCTACAATAGTGATTACTTAAAATGCATATCTGACCAAGATCCTACCCAATTTAAACACTTAAATGGTTATGAATTAAAAAAAAACAAAGAAAAAAAAAACCCACTGGCTAAGGAAATCAACAGGAGTTTCACAATGGAGGAAGTACAAATAGCCCCAAAACATGTAAAGATGTGTAACCTCATTAGTAATCAGGAAAGTCTGATTTAAAAACACAATCAGATATGATTTCACACTTAACAAAATGACAGAAATGAAAAATTCAGGTAACAGCAAGTGTTAGTGCTCATCTACTGATATCGGGAGTGTAAAGCAGCACAACTCCTTTGGGAAGATTTAGCATTATTTGCACATGCCCTACCCTACAATTCAAGGATTCCAATCCCATGTAAGGTACATAACCAGAGAAACTCTAACATGTCAACAAGGAGGTATGTACACAGATATTTATACCATATTGTTTATAATAACAATGGGAGCAATAAAATGTCCAGCAACATTAAAATGAAAATATAGAGATTGCCTCATCCACCAGAGGGCAGACAGCAGAAGCAAGAAGAACTACAATCCTGCAGCCTGTGGAACAAAAACCACATTCACAGAAAGACAGACAAGATGAAAAAGCAGAGGGCTATGTACCAGATGAAGGAACAAGATAAAACCCCAGAAAAACAACTAAATGAAGTGGAGATGGGCAACCTTCCAGAAAAAGAATTCAGGATAATGATAGTGAAGATGATCCAGGACCTCAGAAAAAGAATGGAGGCAAAGATCGAGAAGATGCAAGAAATGTTTAACATTTCTTGAAGAACAAACAAACAGAGATGAACAAAACAATAACTGAAATGAAAACTACACTAGAAGGAATCAATAGCAGAATAACTGAGGCCAGAACGGATAAGTGACCTGGAAGACAGAATGGTGGAGTTCACTGCTGTGGAACAGAATAAAGAAAAAAGAATGAAAAGAAATGAAGACAGCCTCAGAGACCTCTGGGACAACATTAAACGCAACAACATTCGCATTACAAGGGTCCCAGAAGGAGAAGAGGGAGAGAAAGGACCAAGAAAATATCTGAAGAGATTATGGTCGAAAACTTCCCTAACATGGGAAAGGAAATAGCCACCCAAGTCCAGGAAGTGCAGCGAGTCCCATACAGGATAAACCCAAGGAGAAACATGGCAAGACACATAGTAATCCGATTGGCAAAAATTAAAGACAAAGAAAAAATATTGAAAGCAGCAAGGGAAAAACGACAAATAACATACAAGGGAACTCCCATAAGGTTAACAGCTGATTTCTCAGCAGAAACTCTACAAGCCAGAAGGGAGTGGCATGATATACTTAAAGTGATGAAAGGGAAGAACCTACAACCAAGATTACTCTACCCGGCAAGGATCTCATTCAGATTCAACAGAGAAATCAAAAGCTTTACAGAAAAGGAAAAGCTAAGAGAATTCACCACCACCAAACCAGCTCTACAACAAATGCTAAAGGAACTTCTCCAAGTGGGAAACACAAGAGAAGAAAAGGACCTACAAAAATGAACCCAAAACAATTTAAAAAATGGTCATAGGAACATACATATCGATAATTACCTCAAACATGAATGGATTAAATGCTCCAACCAAAAGACAAAGGCTTGCTAAATGGATACAAAAACAAGACCCATATATATGCTGTCTACAAGAGACCCACTTCAGACCTAGGGACACATACAGGCTTAAAGTGAGGGGATGGAAAAAGATATTCCATGCAAATAGAAATCAAAACAAAGCTGGATTAGCAATACTCATATCAGATAAAATAGACTTTAAAATAAAGAATGTTACAAGAGGCAAGGAAGGACACTACATAACGATTGGAGGATCAATCCAAGAAGAAGATATAACAATTATAAATATATATACACCCAACACAGGAGCACCTCAATACATAAGGAAACTGCTAACAACTCTAAAATAGGAAATCGACAGTAACACAATACTAGTGGGGGACTTTTAACACCTCACTTACACCAATAGACAGATCATCCAAAATGAAAATAAATAAGGAAAGAGAAGCTTTAAATAACACAGCAGACCAGATAGATTTAATTGATACTTATAGGACATTCCATCCAAAAACAGCAGATTACACTTTCTTCTCAAGTGAGCACGGAACATTCTCCAGGATAGATCACATCTTGGGTCACAAATCAAGCCTCAGTAAATTTAAGAAACTGAAATCATATCAAGCATCTTTTCTGACCACAACGCTATGAGATTAGAAATGAATTACAGGGAAAAAAACGTAAAAAACACAAACACATGGAGGCTAAACAATACATTACTAAATAACCAAGAGATCACTGAAGAAATCAAAGAGGAAATCAAAAAATATCTACAGAAAAATGACAATGAAAACACGACGATCCAAAACCTACGGGATGTAGCAAAAGCAGCTCTAAGAGGGAAGTTTATAGCTATACAAGCTTACCTCAAGAAACAAGAAAAATCTCTAATAATCTAATGTTACACCTAAAGGAACTAGAGAAAGAAGAACAAACAAAACCCAAAGTTAGCAGAAGGAAAGAAATCATAAAGATCAGAGCAGAAATAAATGAAATAGAAACAAAGAAAACAATAGCAAAGATCAATAAAACTAAAAACTGGTTCTTTGAGAAGATAAACAAAATTGATAAACCATTAGCCAGACTCAACAAGAAAAAGAGGGAGAGGACTCAAATCAATAAAATTAGAAAGGAAAAACGAGAAGTTACAACAGACACCGCAGAAATGCAAGGCATCCTAAGAGACTACTACAAGCAACTCTATGCCAATAAAATGGACAACCTGGAAGAAATGGACAAATTCTTAGAAAGGTATAACCTTCCAAGACTGAACCACGAAGAAATAGAAAATATAAACAGACCAATCACAAGTAATGAAATTGAAACTGTGATTAAAAATCTTCCAACAAACAAAAGTCCAGGACCAAATGGCTTCATCACAGGTGAATTGTATCACACATTTAGAGAAGAGCTAACACTTATCCTTCTCAAACTCTTCCAAAAAACTGCAGAGGAAGGAACACTCCCAAACTCATTCTATGAGGCCATCATCACCCTGATACCAAAACCAGACAAAGATACTACAAAAAAAAAAAGAAAATTACAGACCAATATCAGTCATGAATATAGATGCAAAAATCCTCAACAAAATACTAGCAAACAGAATCCAACAGCACATTAAAAGGATCATACACCATGATCAAGTGGGATTTATCCCAGGGATGCAAGGATTCTTCAATATATGCAACTCAATCAATGTGATACACCATATGAACAAACTGAAGAATTAAAAACCATATGATCATCTCAATAGATGCAGAAAAAGCTTTTGACAAAATTCAAAACCCATTTATGATAAAAACTCTCCAGAAAGTGGGCATAGAGGGAAACTACCTCAACATAATAAAGGCCATATACGACAAACCCACAGCAAACATCATTCTCAATGGTGAAAAACTGAAAGCATTTCCTCTAAGAGTGGGAAAAAGACAAGGATGTCCACTCTCACCACTATTATTCAACATAGTTTTGGAAGTCCCAGCCACAGCAATCAGAGAAGAAAAAGAAATAAAAGGAATACAAATTGGAAAAGAAGAAGTAAAACTGTCACTGTTTGCAGATGACATGATACTATACATAGAGAATCCTAAAAATGCCACCAGAAAACTACTAGAGCTAATCAATGAATTTGGTAAATTTGCAGGATACAAAATTTTTTTTCCTTGTTTTATTTTGACCCCATTTACTTTTTAAATTAAATTTTCATTTAAGATCATTGTAGATTCACATGAAGTTAAGAAATACAGAGGAGTACTGTATTGTTCACCCTGTTCTCCCCAATGGTAAAATCTCACATAACTATAGTACAGGATATTGACATTGACACAATCCTTTGATGTTATTCAGATATCACTAGTTTCATGCATGTAATCACCACCACAGTTATGACAAAAAGCAGTTTCACTGCTTTTTCACTGCAAGTACAAGCCATTGGTACTTGAAACAACTTGGATGTATCTTCAGAAAATACATCCAAGTTGTTGCAAGTACCAATGGCTTGTTCTGAAGACACATCCAAGTTGTTGCAAGTACACCTGAAGATACATCCAAGTTGTTGCAAGTACCAATGGCTTGTTCCTTTTTATTGCTGAGTAATATTCCATGGTATGGATGAACCAGTTTGTTTAACAATTTACCCACTGAAGGACATTTGGGTTGTTCTAGTTCTAGGCTATTACAAGTAAAGCTTCTGTGAACATTCACATACAGGTTGCTGTGTGAATATAAGTTTCATCTGTCTGGGATAAATGTCCAAGAATGCAATTGCTGGGTCATATGGTAATTGCACATTTAGTTTTATAGGAATTTGCCAAACGCTTTCCCAGAGTGGTTGTATCATTTTTAAGGTCCTATTAGCAATGTATGAATGATCCAGTTTCTCCACATATTCTCCAGCATTTGCTGTTGTCATTTTTTTTAAATTTTAGTCATTTCAATAGGTATGCAGTGATATCTCTTTGAAGCTTACATGTGCATTTCCCTAATAGCTAATGATGTCAAACATCTATTCATGTGTTTATTTGCCACCTGTACACATTCTTTTTTTTTCCACACACACACTCTGTATTTTATTTTTACAAGAGAAAAATAAACTGACACCAAGCATTGTAAATGGATGACCACAACAAAAGCAACAATGATTGCAATAACCAAACATGAAACACACTCATACTATGTCATAATATTGACATTCAGTCCAGTAATCCTCCACTGTAACAAAACAGGTCCTTTACTTTGCAGTGAAAATTGATTTGTATATTTTTTGCCTCTGAGTTCTTGTGGGATTTTTTTTTTATTCAAACAGAAAATTAATGCACAGAAATCTCTTGCATTCTTATACACTAATGATGGAAAATCTGAAAGAGAAATTAAAGAAACCCTCCCATTTATCACTGCAACAAAATGAATAAAATACCTAGGAATAAACGTACCAGGGAGACAAAAGACCTCTATGCAGAAAACTATAAGACACTGATGAAAGAAATTAAAGATGATACCAACAGATGAAGAGATATACCATGTTCTTGGATTGGAAAAATCAATATTGTGAAAATGACTATACTACCCAAAGCAATCTACAGATTCAATGCAATCCCTGTCAAATTACCAATGGCATTTTTTATGGAACTAGAACAACAAATCTTAAAATTTGTATGGAGACACAAAAGACCCCGAATAGCCAAAGCAGTCTTGAGGGAAAAAAACAGAGCTGGAGGAATCAGACTCCCTGACTTCAGACTATACTACAAAGCTACAGTAATCAAGACAATATGGTACTGGCACAAATACAGAAACATAGATCAATGGAACAAGATAGAAAGCTCAGAATTAAACCCACACACCTATGGTCAACTAATCTATGACAAAGGAGGCAAGGATATAAAATGGAAAAAAGACAGTCTCTTTAATAAATGGTGCTGGGAAAACTGGACAGCTACATGTAAAAGAAATTGGAACACTCCCTAACACCATACACAAAAGTAAACTCAAAATGGATTAGAGACCTAAATGTAAGACTGGACACTACAAAACTCTTAGAGGAAAACAAAGAAAGAACACTCCTTGACATAAATCACAGCAAGATCTTTTTTGATCCACCTCCTAGAGTAATGGAAATAAAAACAAAAATAAATGGGACCTAATGAAACTTCAAAGCTTTTGCACAGCAAAGGAAACCATAAACAAGATGAAAAGACAACCCCCAGAATGGGAGAAAATATTTACAAATGAATCAACGGACAAAGGATTAATCTCCAAAATATATAAAGAGCTCATGCAGCTCAATATTAAAGAAAGAAACAACCCAATTCAAAAATGGGCAGAATACCTAAATAGACCTTTCTCCAAAGACATACAGATGGCCAAGAAGCACATGAAAAGCTGCTCAACATCACTAATTATTAGAGAAATGCAAATCAAAACTACAATGAGGTATCACCTCACACCAGTTAGAATGGGCATCATCAGAAAATCTACAAACAACAAATGCTGGAGAGGATGTGGAGAAAAGAGAACCCTCTTGCACTGTTGGTGGGAATGTAAATTGATAGAGTCACTATGGAGAACAGTATGGAGGTTCCTTAAAAAACTAAAAATAGAATTACCATATGATCCAGCAATTCCACTACTGGGCATATACCCAGAGAAAACCATAATTCAAAAAGATGCATGCACCCCAATGTTCACTGCAGCACTATTTACAATAGCCAGGTCGTGGAAGCAACCAAAATGCCCATCGACAGACAAATGGATAAAGAAGTTGTGGTACATATATTCAATGGGATATTACTCAGCCATAAAAAGGAACAAAATTGGGTCATTTGTTGAGACGTGGATGGATCTAGAGACTATCATACAGAGTAAGTCAGAAAGAGAAAAACAAATGTCGTATATTAACGCATGTATGTGGAACCTAGAAAAATGGTACAGATGAACTGGTTTGCAGGGCAGAAGTTGAGACACAGATGTAGAGAACAAACGTATGGACACCAAGGGGGGAAAGCCGCGGGGGGTGGGGATGGTGGTGTGATGAACTGGGCAATTGGGATTGACATGTATACACTGATGTGTATAAAGCTGATTACTAATAAGAACCTGCTGTATAAAAAATTAAAATTAAATTTAAAAAAACCGAATACTAAACTTACTTTGGGTTATTTGTATGGAAATGTGTTAATATAAATGTTTCAGACATTACATGAAATTCCTAAAATCTTATATGTTCTGGTACAATGTTATAGGTCATAATTCTAGTTATTATTTTAAAATGTATACCTCAGAAATAACTAAATTTCCCTGTCAATTGCATTATTATGAACTTTCATCAAATCTTTAACCGGGGTCATTTTTAAGTCTTTTGTCATTTACAGACAGTTCTGGGTGTACTCTGATGCTTTTGCAAAAATGTTCCTATAAAAGGGTTTCATCTTCAAGGAATTCATGGAAAAGACTCTGACAAGTACAGGTTTCTGGTAACTGACTATACTGCTGAACTGAAGGAATAAGCATTTTCAGAACTCTAATAGAAAACTGATGAATTCATAAAAGTGATAACAAAGATCAAGATGAAAAAAAATTAATTACATGGGACCGAGTGAACTGATGAGGATGATTATAAATTTTGTGACTTTGTTTGAAGAAGAAAAAAGAGACTGTAAAACGTTGTTGTTTAAATTATATTGCTTTTGTGGATTTAAAGTGGGTTTATAATTGTATATTATAATATATTTAGTATAAAAATAGAATGTTTAAAAAAAAAAAAGACACATGCACCCCAATGTTCATTGCAGCACTATTTACAATAGCCAGGTCATGGAAGCAACCAAAATGCCCATCGACAGATGAATGGATAAAGATGTGGTACATATATACAATGGAATATTACTCAGCCATAAAAAGGAATGAAATTGGGTCATTTGTTGAGACGTGGATGGATCTAGAGACTGTCATACAGAGTGAAGTAAGTCAGAAAGAGAAAAACAAATATCGTATATTAACGCATATATGTGGAATCCAGAAAAATGGTATAGATGATCTTATTTGCAAAGCAAAAATAGAGACACAGATGTAGAGGACAAGCGTATGGACACCAATGGGGGAAAGTGGCGAGGGGTGGGGGTGGGTGTGTGATAGAAAAAGAAAATGAAAACATAAATTAGCCTGTATTCATACAAGGGAACATCATACAGTAGGGAAAAGAATAAATCACAGCTACAAGTGTTGCCCTGATTGAATAATAACAACAAAGTTTAGCCTAAGAAGCAAGACACAGAAGAATATCTACAATCCTTTCTCATTCATATAAAATTCAAAAACTGACGAAATTAAAACATTTTGTGCATAGGTGGTCAAGATTATGAAGAAAGGAATCAGAATAATCAACACGATTCAGAATGGTTACTTTAGGGCATGTAGGGGGCTTTGGGGGAATGGTAATGCTCTATTCTACTTAATGTGAGTGTGCTCCTTTTCACCTGTTGGTTTTATTCCTTAAGCTGCATATATACTGTCCTCTCTGCCATACACTTAATTAAAACAACAACGAATCACGTTTAATATCTCCCTTATGCCCATAGAATGAGAGTTCAAGGTTTTTAACACTTCCAGTAAGTCTGGTTGAGCAGGCCCCGGGCTATTTCTCTGGCCTCTCTTTCTGTCAATCATACAGAAGTTAATGGAGAAAACAAGATTGCAAAGCAAGAGAGCAATTAACGCAGTTGAAAGAACAGGAATTGTGTTGGCAATACTTCAGCAACCCGATAAACAAGAACAATAATAAACGTTCCAAAATTTCTTCACTGGCTGACAAACTAGCACTAAAAACACGCCTAGTATCTCCTTCTATCACTATGTCTGTCTCAGTCCTTCATTATCAATCACTCGTTCACTCATATGCATAACGACCTCCTACTCCCACCTCATCCCACCCCTCACTCTGCCAACGATTTCCAGACACCGCCGCGAGTTTAAGGTCCCGAAGCGCCTTCCTCATTCTTTTACAGAAGACGCATCCAGCAAGACCCCTACTTTGGGGGCTTCCAGCAAAAGCAATTAGTTAGGAACACGCGCCGGCGCCATAGAGGCCAGTCGTTCCTGCGAGTCCGGCCAACAACCCCAACCTTCAGCAATTACAGGTACTTAACTTCAAGGCGGCGTTACACGTTCCCAGCCAGCGAAAGGAAAAAACCCCAACTCAAAGCCCCCAAACCCCAGTCTTTGGTTTTCAAACAACCTCACCTCGGCTCTCCGGCTTCGGCTTCTGGCTACGAAATTCACTTTTCCTAGACGCTGTAGCTTGCCCGTCCGGCTTGGAGGACGCCATCTTCAAACTGCTTCCGGTGCTACCGGAAGTGAACCCTTCCTTAAATCCTACCGGCTAAAATCCCCGTGCTCAAAGTGAGTTCCGCAAAACTCAGACGAGATCTGCGCAGTCTCCGTGTGTGCTTAAGCTAGAGCCCGCGTATTTGCATACACTACTACGCTTCTCCCGCGGAGCCAATGGCGAGCCGGAGACTTCTCTTCCCGGACGCTGCAACTACGGAGTTTCAAAGCATGCTGGGAATTGTAGTTTAGCACTGGGGGTGAGTCGGAGACGGTTTTACCTATCATTTTCTCTTGGCCTCAGGGTCTAACGCGGAACGCATTTAGCCTCAGTGCAACCTGAATCGTACTGATATCACTCGTTCACTCATTCGATAAATATTTATATGATCGACCAATATGTGCTAGGCGTTGGGAAGTGGTACAGATATGAGAATATACGGTCCATGATGGCAAGAAGCGACAGTAATAACTACCATTTATTGTGAGACTACTTTGTGCCGGGCACTTTATTTGCATTATTTCTAATCCTTAAAACAAAAACAAAGTTAAAACCTCTCTAAGGTTGATTTTTTTTTGGAAAGTAAGCTTTCAAAGTCATTGCTTCTGATGGTTACTTTCTTGGATCGTGGCATTTCTCTAAGCCAGAGGTGTAGTAACTAAGCGACCCTTCTGAAGTTTTTCACCTAGCCTAACATTTCCCCAAATGACTAACTCCTGTGTATCCCAACACTGCATATATAGCTGACGTCAAGATGTGAGGTTCATCTCTACTACAAATCTTTATATTTCTCGTAACCTAAAAGTTCTTACACACGATAAAGGTAAGACTTCTTTTGATGAATGGTCTTATTGCTTGCCGTTTTAAAATTTTTCTGCAGCACAAATAGGGAAAGTGTTTGATAGGTTGAATTTCTTGCATTAGTGAAATGGGGAACGTTTATCTGAAAATCACCCTCTTGTGTCTTCTATAAAAGATTTTCTTTTATAAGATACATGAATAAAATAAACAATTACTTAGGGACAGAAAATCACAAGACACATAATTATGTAAAGGTTTTTGCTTTTATCCTGTGTGTCTTCTAAATGACAGGCAGTGATTTCATCCCTATATTCTTAGCAATTTGCTAAAATTAAAAAAAAATTTTTTTAAAAAGGACAAATCCCTAAAACCTAAAATAGAACAAATAACAGCAGGTGAAAGTTATAAAGTGAGAAGCAACAGCTTCAGTGTTCCCAGAAACCCTATGAGGCAGGTTTTTGGTATCCTTATTTTAAGGAACTCAGTCACTAGTAAGTGGAGAGCTAGACTTCAGGTCCAAGCAGTTTGACCTTTAATAGCTCCAGAAAGGCTACTATACCAAAAGGATTAGTTGTCGCAAATATGTTAGCAGGAGGGCTCGGTTTTCTGCCTCATAGCTTTTGGACTTGAGCTGCAGTATCAACTCCCCTGGGTCTCCAGCCTGCTGGCCCACCCTGCCAAAAGCCCACATTTTGGACTGTCCATGCCTCCATAATCACCTAAGTAATTCTATATTCTGTGTCTCTGGAGAACCCTGACAAATATAGAAGTTTATAGTAGAGCAAATCCAAATGGCTGATGAACATGACACTCTACCTCACTGTCAGAAAAGCCCAGAGACATAACAATAAAATATCACTTCTCACCCACTACATTGGTAAAAAACACATACCTATATATATAAAATATTTTTTAAATGATAATCTGCTGAAGGAAAGAGGACTCTCATATACTGTTGGTAGAAAGGTAAACTGTTACTGCCTTTTTGCAAAGCAACTATCAATATAAAGTATACAGGTAATGTTCCACAGTAATTCCACTCCTGGGAAACTGTCAACTAGAAATAAAGCACCATTCCATTAGGATGTATGTACAATGGTGTTGATTACTGCCTTGTATAGAACTAGTTCTGTGAAAGGTACTTTGGAGCCATACTGACTAGTTTGCCATCTACTAGCTATACAGCCTTGGGAAAGTTTCTTATCCACTCCTGTTCAGTTTCCTGCAATGGAGAGAATAACATTAATTCAGTGACTTTATACACGTAAAGTGATTACAAAAAAATGCTTTGCATGTGGTACACACTCAGTAGGTGTTAGCTATTATTTCTTTACTGTGGCAAAAAAGTAAAATCATCTTGACTATCAGTTAGGGATATAGTTAAATAAATTGGTGTTGCCTTCATAACTGTGAGATATTATGTAGCCATTCATAAGAATTAATTAAATCTATATGGAGAGATTACCTAGAGGCATTGAGGGATAAAAGCCAGATACAGAAAGATGGGATAATTATATATAGAGAGAATAATTATAATAATTATATATACATGTATATAATTATCCCACTTTTATGAAGCAAACCATTCATTCATTTAACAAATATTTATTGAGCATCTATAATGCCGCAGACACTGTTTTAAATACTTGGTTCTGTTCTATGTTCTGGACATAATAATAATTATGTGTGTGTATGTGATTATACAATGAACAAAGATTTGGAAGGATACACATTAAGCTTTCAAGGCTACCTTAAGGATGAAGGTGATTAGAAAAGAAAAAGGAACTAGGCAAAAAGACTAAAAAAACTAGACGTCCATGATAAAACAGGAGGCATATGAATCTATTTATGTAAAACTGTCCATATGTGTGTGTGCTCCTGTGTGCTCATAAGGAAGTCTATGAAAAAACGGTCACCAAAATGTTGACTATGTTACCTCTCCATATAGAGACATTTCAAAGGATGGCAATTTAAATAGCAGTACAATGTAAATCAGTCACAATTTACATCATTTTATTTTAACTTCCTTGGAAATCTGAATATAAATATGTACTCAGATCTGCAAGGTTATTTCCAGAAATTGCACAAACAACACTAAAAGGGGAAAGCAAAATCGCTGCCTCTAGAGTTTCTTGGCACAAATCAGGCTAGGAAGGTCTCTCCGGCAGGCAGACCCATTTTGGTTTTGACTTCTCCCCTCCTTGGACTGTTAAGCAACCTAGACCCACATACAGCTATCTTCCTATAGATGATACCTTTCACCAGTTCTTACCCTGCTTATTCATTTTCCCATGAAAAGCAAATTGGCTTCACAACTCTCCTTTGGAATTAGAGACCTTAATTCCCACAAAATTAACCCAGAGGGTAATGGGCAGAGAAGTCAGGATGTGTGGCTTAATGTCAGGGGTGTGCATTTATTTCTTACTTTAAAAAGCAAAAAAAAGTAGGCAAATAAGTGTGATTTGTTTTCCATTTAACATTTCTATACTCACTTATCAGAGACAAAAATATTTTTTCACAGTAATCTATTGTGGGGTGGTGTTTTTTTTTGCTAATTTTTAAAAAATAAGCAATCAAGAAAGGGTTTCTAAAATACAAAGCTTT